>NC_135066.1:5407500-5707916 GCF_051401765.1 Calliopsis andreniformis
CGCTCGGCTCGGGAGAGGTCAGAGGGCGATAGCGGTACCTTCTTCAGCGGAGGAAGCCTCATCCTCCTCGTTCTACCACCTAGCGCGATAGTGTGCACTGCACGCTTCGATACAAACGTTCTGAGCATGCTCGCGAGCCGCACACACGCTACCCGTGCCCGAACACACGAACCTGTTCGTAGACCATAGGGGAAAAGTGGTCGTGTAAAGGAGGCGAGCGTTCGTGCAACGAATGCCGAAGGATGGCCAGCGGCGGACCAACTGTGCACCGACAACGACCGACACTGGGGAACGGTGGGCAAGGGGAGCCTCGGACATGGAGGAATCAAGCGGGAGGATATTAGAAGGCACTCTCCCGCGGCGCTAGACGAAATTTGTCAAGCAACCGGCTGATCCCAATTTGTTCTGCTGCGTGTCTTTACCACGGTGAAAGAGCCGTAGGTGGTTCCTCCGATCCTTTCGCTGGACGATGAGTGGACGGCTGCTAGCCATTGAGACTACCAACGACCTTATTAGGCTATTAAAAGATTCGGGATTAATGGTTCTGGCTTTCTGCCTTTCCTATGCGTTCGGGGGGATCGGTGCGAGGAAAGGGTATGCAAATACGATGCTAATAGATTTGGAGGAAGTAGATAGTATTATGATACATTAATATTTAATTATAAATTAGGTATATACGATCGGGAATCACTTAGTCATTTTGACTGAAATTATGCTACATGTCAGTACGTGATTTTTAAGGAGGATTCTTTAGTGATATACCAGAATTTTTAGCGAGTCATTATCATAATCACAGTTGATCCATTTGCCATATCTTCTTGAGTAGATTCGAAAAATTGAAAATTTGAGTAACTGATAATTTAAATATTTGAATATTTGAATATTCAAAAATTTGAATTTGTTCCTCTCCACATTATTCCTCAGAGAATATCAGACTCCACCCACCATAATTGTCTAATTAATCGGCGTTCACCTGCCTCTGTTTGCGTCGCAGCAACCGCAATTACCTGTAAAAATAACGTTAACTGGAGATATAACGTTACAGGACGATAATGTAATGTTATTTCAATTTGCATGGTCGCAGGCAATCGCGTTCCCAGAACCAATTTAGCCGCGTTGTATCGGACAGGACACGGTCTACGATCGCAAGAAGATAGCATTGCAGATGATTATCAGCCAGCGTGATTTCTGCCTCGCAGGAAACCGTAAGTGCGCGGCCTGTGCTTAATGCGCGTCAGATGGCAGCCACAAATTAGCAGTCTATTATTTGCCGCTTGACACCGTGTTAACCATCATAAATGTATCCGTTACGATTCCTTGCGCAACGAGGCATTGTGTGATAATATTTTGACGAAAAATGAGGGAAAGGCAGGGGGAGAGGGTTCCGTGTCTTGTCATTCTCTTACGATCGTACAGCAAAACAGGGGCATGACAGGCAAAGGGAGTTTCCTCATCAAGGCACAGCCAGCGAGATAATGTTGCCAGATTCTTTCATTCAGTTGCGCCACAAATTAACAGAATTAATGACCGACGCCATGACTCGCGACGACAACGGCGGAACGAGGGACGATGGTAATTGCGTTAGACGTTTATTTTATAGCGGTCTTTCGTGATGGTTAACCCGGATAATCGTTTTCGTCGGGACAGCTCGAGAAGAGCTTATCGCCGAAATGAACGGGGCAGTTTTCATCTCAAGGTCAATTCGTTCGGCTCGCCTCTCAAGGTGAACACTGTGCCCGTCCGTGCAGGTGAACGAACTCCGACGTTCATCCCGAACAACTTTTGTCGTTTGATTAATCTCTTCCATTCGGAGGATCTTGCGAAAGTTTGTCAAGAGGAGGCGGGCCGATTGATAAAGTTTCTTGCGATAGGAACGACGAGTAACTGTTACGCGCAAAGAAAGGTGAATGAGAAATATTTGCATTTCTTTCGGCCCTCCCTCGATACCACAGATCCTTTTTATTGATCCAATTGATTCCTGGAAGTTGACCGTAACGATCTCCAGCAGTCTCCTCGCGCTCTTTCTGACTCGATCGAGAATCGCCATCGTAGAAAATCTTCTGAGAGCGATATGCGAACGGAAGAAGATTCAGGTTTATAATAAGTTCACTCTTCCAGGCTTTCCTCCTCGAAAAGCTAAAGACTTCCGCCGAAGAGCGTGGCAGCAGAGTTCCACGCGTAAATACAACATCTTGAAAATTATGCGACTACAAGAGCGCTTCAGAGCGAGCGTGTATGCACGTGCAGTTCGCGTTTAAATCGTGTTGCCTATCGGAAAAGATCGTTACCAGGAACCATAAGAGCCGGCACGTCGGCACGAGACACGGCGGGATGAATCTTCAAGAGAACCGGGTTAGCAACGACCGTTCTGAAGCGCAGCTCGCGGATCCCGAGACGAGAGGCAGTTTGCCGGGAGAAAACGGCCGAGCACCCACTTCTAGAACCTCTAAAACACTTTAAAGGGGAATGAAACTAGTCGTAAGGGGATATAGACTATCGTTGCTGCGCAACCACAAGGTGCAAGTCTTGGAAGTGGCTCGCCTGGCCTCAGCCGGGAGTATCTTATCCATTAGACTATTATTTAGACAATGTCTTGGAGAATGCTGCCCGAACACCGCAGAGCCTGTAACTTCGACGTCGGAGAAACTTGTAATTTGCAAATTACCGTGGTGCCCTTGGGCTGCACGAAATTAATACAAGGCGTTTTGTGTTAATCCACACCAACCCTGGGGAGTATAATATTAGGAGTATAGAAAGGAGTTTCAAGTGTAAATTGAGGGGTATCGAAGAGGACGTAACACTTGCTTAACCTTCTCAGGAACGAATTTATTAAACGTCAAAAATTGGGATGAGATATCTCATTTCTCAAATCATTTTGGATCATTTGACGAAACTCTCCTTCGATTTCCAACACGTTCCACAGATGTTACAGTTAGAGTCGGCTGCCTATCAGAAAAATAGTATCGTACTGCACAGAAGCATGGATTCCTGTCTTCGACTCGCGGTAAGGTAATTACAGCTCCGACGTAACGTACAGCTCCGACAGTCGGTAGCCAACGTCCAAGAAATTCGCGTAATTCCGTGCGTTCAGCGATGAACGCACGATTAAATTCCAGTTGCTAAATAGAAGTAGAACGCGGGTTGATCGCAGTCGGATGGAAATTAAGTGGCTGGCTGGGTAGGTGATTCTGCCGCGGAACGAGCGAGTCTCTTTCTCTCGAACCAGTACACGTTCCCGCATGATTAAGCTCTTCCGATCGCGGAGCTCGTGATCCACGAGAGCGACTCTCGATATACATACGCTCGCCTCGAAAATCAGGGCAGGCTCTTCTTCGCGGGAACTCTGCGCCGACAGAGAATCCTCACGTTCGCCACACGTTCCCAGGACTGTCTCTTCGTCGCGATCGCGACTAATATCTCCGGTGAACTCGAATCCATCCGGGTCCAAAGTATGAGATGCACCCATCGACCCACTCGAATCATCGGGAACTCCCCCCTCGGTCACTGTTCCGACTTAACGAGAGTGACTAAGAATAGACGACAGGGATCCCGAGACAGCCGGACGAGAAGCGAGGCAGAGAGGAGAGCGAGTGGGCAAAGGGAGCCGAGTTAGGTAAAGCACAAAGGTAAGAGAAGGGAGGTAAAAATGTTTGGAGGAGAAAAAGAAGAGGAGGAGGCGAGGGAGATGGTGGCCGAGAGGGAGAGGAGGGGTAGAGGAGGAGGGAGTGGACCACGTTGAGGTCGCGACCCGTAGCCCGCAGGCCCCAGTGAAAGGCCCAACGGCGATCCGCATCCGCGGGGCCTCGAGCGACCGAGACGGGCTAACTCGCGCGCGAACGAGCGGAACCGAGACGGACAGGCAGCCCTGCCGAGGCACCGTGAGCCGTTTCTTAAGATCGCGTTCTTCTTAGCGAGCCCACTGCCATTATGGCGCACTTAAAGTGGCAATCGTGTGGAAGGCAGCACCGCCGCGCAATAGCCACGAGTTGCGCAACCTTCGGTGACCCCACCCTGCCAAAGCCCACCGTGAATCCGCGACCCAAAGTGCTCTACTGGTCCATGGCTAATTGCGATGTAGCGACGACGATGGGAACGTTTCTATTTCAGCCCTCTTATACTTTCAATCTTACATTCTGAGGTATTCTCTAAGCTGATCCAATGCTTGTCTGAGGTCTCTGTTCACTACCATCTTTATCACGCGCTGAGTCCACTTTTAAGTCAAGCAAAAACCTGTAGTGAAGATATTCTTCTTAATTTCTTATCCTGTCCAACAGGAGCAAGTTGCCTCAGCTGCTGTCTGAGTTCAACCACGACTTCCTCGCAGTTCCAGTTCAGTTCCCCGTCGGTTTTGAACTCTGCAACGCTGAGGTAGAAGCAACGTTGTAGCATTGCCGAGTCTGCGGCGTTGCGCAAGCAGAAGCAGGCGATCAGTTAATCCTTTTTCTCGATGTAGAAGACAGAAATTACTTCCAATATGATCCCAGAAAGCGGCGATTATTCGACTACGTTAGAGAAGGTATCCTTTACACTGAGTTACCCTACGAGCTCGCTCTCGGTGGCTGTGGGTCTCGACAACCACGGATACAGCTTTGATCGAACGATAATTGGATAGATTACGCGGAACCTCCTCCAACCCCGATAGCATCGCGTTTATGCGCCCGTTTTCTGTGTTACACAGCCCCACGGCCCTCCGCAGTCGTGTAGTAGACTACAATACGTCCACGGGTCTCTGTGTTTGCAAACACACTACGCAGATTGCATGAGAGCTTTCACTGTGCCTGTGACGCTTGAAACCCGTGGCGAATGATCGCGATGGCTTTTTGACTTCTGACAGTTACTGCTGTTTTTGACACTCGATCATAGTCGAAGATTGCTAAGCGAATAGTTGTTTTTGAAGAAAAACTTGCTACCGGTAGCTGAACGTACTTGAACATGAGCATGATACTTAATTTCAAAGTTTCTTCTTATTACAATTTTTAGGGCAGATCTCTGTATTCATTCCAGTTACTGTTTGAGTAATTGCTAAATTGTCTTTATTTATTCACTTGGTATTAGTGGCTGCTGAGGGTAGATACCCTTAACAGACATTTAGATTCCTGAGAAAGCTGTGGAGACTTGTACCTCCTTGCCACACTCATTAAGATTTCTCCAGATTGTCTCACTTTTCGTATTACCTCTTTAGCTATCCCAGTGATCTTGGAAGCTATACTAATTTAGATATCTGATATAAACCATCCTCTAATATCACATAACTTGAAGGTATTTCCAAGGAATTCAAGACCCTCCCTTTCCTTGTCATCGAGGAATAAATCTTTCAGCAATGTGATAGGCGACGATTACAGCCCAGGCGAGATTCATGGCATGTCATAGCTATGGGAGGAACTCCGAAAATCGTTGGAAAAATGCAGGGTGGGGAAGGTATGCGAAGAATGCAGTTAAAAACGGCGGGGAACGAGGCAACCCGCGCGAAATGGTAATTCTAATAGCGATAAGGAAGCAGAGCCGCTCGGTTGCATTCGACTTGGCGGGTCGTGAAAACGCGAAGGAGGAGTAGGAGGAGGCGCGATCACGCGATCGCATAAAATTTCAGGCGCCGCATCCTACGATTTAGACGCGGCCGTTTGCGGCAACGACCATGGATAGATCCTTCATGAAACTCTAGATCCTTAACGCCCCTATTTCGCGAGCGAACGAATCTCCCTGATAAACGCCGTTCCAGTCGGTTCTTCGCGCGGGGAAATATACTGGAAACGGCCCCGATCAGATCAAGGTGGACTTACGTAATCGAAAACAGGCTGATCGTTTGAATATCCGTTTCCAATGTTTCCATGCATCAGGTAATAAAATTAAAGCGGCGTGAATTCGATCATGCGGACAAATGAATGCGAGCAAAAACGCTAGATCGCGATGAAAAAGCAAGGGATTGTTTACGTTTGAGAGTTAATAGCGATAATATAGAGTGTCGGTTCGGGAGAGCACAAATTGATCAATTTTTATGTGTCAGATTGAAGACAAGCGTTTCTCGGTTTAATTATATGTTGTCGAGAGTGTATCGAGTCGATCATGCTGTGTATGACAGTGATAATTACTGGCTATACGATGTTTGACGGGTCTTGCCTATTTCAGAACCCTAGTCTGCTACTGGTGTTTTTGACTTGATTCTAACTATGGTGAGTTAGAAGCAGATACTATTTAATAACTGGTTTTTATTAATTAGTGATGCTAATCTGTCTTATTAGCCACAAATATATTTCAAAAGTATTCAAACAGGTATTGAAACTTCGCATAGAAGTGTCTGATTATAGGAAATGCAAAAAATTGTATACTTGAGTTCTTGAAAATTTAAAATTCAAAAATTCAAAAATTCAAAATTTAAAAAATTTAAAAATTCAAAAATTTAAAAATTCAAAAATTCAAAAATTCAAAAATTTTAAAAATTGCAATTATTATCGAACACTTCTTTAATACTTTGACACCATTATGCGAAAGAGCCAATGCAGTCTTCACAAATCCATCTTTCCTGAAAACATCTTTTCGGTTCCCGACCAATACACTTATACGACTTTTATTCGAAGAATTTCTCAACACAGTGTCGACAGACCGCCGCGAAATCGCGTAAAGTGGAACGATCGATGTTTCGCTGTGGCGAAGCTCGCGGAGAAGGGAGCAGACGAAAAAGCGATAAGAGCCACCACTATTCTAGGTACGGCTACGCGCAGAGGCAGCCCACTGACTGTGGGAAAACGATTGACTCTGACAAAAGAAACACGGGAGATTCGATAAAAAGCGTTAAATTTCTGATTAGACGCGGATTCGCGCATGCCCTTGCTTGCGGCTGATTCTTTTTTGTATCGGAATCCCAATCTTCGTCTCGTTGCTCAGACCATTTTTGAGGGAGCTAGAAGTGATCGCCAAAGTGTGACGATTGTTCAGTATCTTCAATTTAAAACAACAAAACTTCATTTCCAATATCCTAAAATTATGTATGATAACCCATCCGTATGTAACGTTTAATGTGTTCTAAGAATACACTATTGCAGAAGATTACCCACGTACCAAGGAATTCAAACCTTGTTCTCAACAAAAAACAAGATATCTTTAAACATTTTCTTCGGATCATTGACTACTGACGTGTTAGCATAGTCGTCCATTCAGGGCTCCCTTCATTTATAACCCCATAGGTTCGTTAATTCGAACCTCTATTCTGAAGAGCCCAGCAGTCGGAGCAAGCACTGAAGCCATATATCAATTTTTTCGAAGTAGCCAGGTATATGTAGCCCATTAGTGCATCTACCGGTGCATGATCGAGTCGCGCGAGTATGTGTCGCGATTTCAGCGAGGCCGCGAGCCACGGAACTGCAATTTCCTGTTCCCATTAGTCGACGTCGTGTCCCCGCGTTACGCGTTTCGTTAGAGTACGAATAAATGGACGTTTCGAGCGAGTTAACGCGGGCTTTCGCGATAAACGCCGCGATAAAGTGCTCGCGGTGGGCGTGCGAGTCCCACTGCGAGCCAAAGGCGCTCCGTCCCGCCGCGGTTTCGTTCGCAGCGCGTAAAATATCGTACCTCGCGGAAGCATGAGTTGGTGAACAAGGAGGGGATCTTAAGACAGCGCCATGTTCGTATTAAGTATGCATAAGCGAGCGGAATGTAATAGGAGCAAATTGGAGACACTTTTCCGCCTTTCTTTCACGCTCGGTTGACTGAAAGTGGCTTTAAATAAGAGGACGCGGAATACTCGAAACGCCATAGCTTCATCCTCCGACTCCTGTGATTGCTATTTAGTGGCTCGTAATGAAAGACCAAGATCGTGGGGAAGTCAGTAGCAAAGGAATAATTAATCGACACTGAAATATAGGAAATGAACTTGCCCGACTCCATGGCTCATTAAGTGCAGAGGTATGCTGTCTAACTGTTCCATGCTCTTTCAGAAATTCTTTATCTCTCGAAGCCTCTTCCTAGTTTCCACCTTGTAGATTCGACACCGTAGGATTGGCAGTAGGTGTCCCCTTGTCTCCTATTGTGCGTAGGCACAAGGCAAGATTGCTTCGCCCCTCTACTTATATAATATCCCAGGGATACGCAAGAAGTCGTCTGAGAAACGAAAAGTCATCGTTCACACGAGAAGACCAGAGGTCTCGTGTAGACTCGCTTCACATTTGCGGTTTCGAGCATGGACTTGCTCTAATATCATAGTTTCACGGTAGATTCGGGCGACGTATTTTTACGCGGGAGTAAAAACGCTTTAAGCTTCGGACGTTTATCGCACGTGCTTGCTGTAGGTAGCCAAGGTGAGAACAGTCGGTAGGTCGAGGGGGAAAAAAGACGGAGCAAGTAGTCCGTGGCACGTAGCGTGAGCCAAACGCGTGACAAATTCATCGTGTCACGCCGTCTCACGTGCTTCGGACGATCGTGGACCACCTTCGGGACGATATAACGCAATGGCGCGTCGCGTCGGCCTGCCACAGACGCTGATATAATTTAAACCTAGAAGAAACGCAGCTATTAAGGCGCCATTAACGACTCTGACCATGCGTGACTCCCCTTGGAGTTTGGCTTTCGAAGTTTCGCCCTAGCTGGGCCTAGGTCACCTACAGTCTAGGTCCTCAGACTTTCATTAACTTTCGCTTCGATCCGCAGATGGATCGATTTGGGTCCAGGATTCCCTGTAAGGCAATTTGCATATACAGTTTGACTGTTTGGTTCTAGTCCAGATCTACTTACTTTGGGTATTCGTGCGAAATATATATCTAGAATTTGTCAAAGTGCTAATACTATTAAAAATCGAAAGTGCTGCTTTAAAAAGTAAATGCATATCTTTAGTGCTTCAGTAAGTCTTGACAAATTCCTTGTAAATTAAACGAAACTCATATGAGCTTGAAATATAGATCTCACGACCATTTCAATCTTCTCCGCTGTCCCATTTATCTACAATTAGTAAATCGTTACCAAGTGGCCTCCAATCTTATCTGTCTCTGACATCGTCCAGCGTGTCACCCATCGATCAATCGATCTCCCATCGGATCTGGATTCAAGAGATAGGAGTCCAGACTCCAGACTCGATTGATCCCATTCCGAATTCTGTGTCCCTCAGCAGAGACAACCTTGGGTGTTAGTATTGTTGTTCCACCGACAACCTGGCCGAGAGTTTGAGCGAACCGAAGTGGTTCGTGGTTGGTGGTGCAGCGAATGCCGACGGGGTTGAGACAGGGGCATATGGGATCGATACATCACGAGGGCCCAGCAGGGCGCCATAGATACCATCTTAGTTAGCATCCTCGAATAGACGCGTACGTGCCTCGCTCGAACGGGTCAGTCTCATCATTATACCTCTATCTACTTATCTGTATCGGTCCCAATATCCATAGAGTCCGAGCAGCTCTCGAAACTACGCGAGAACTATTGGCTTCCCATGCAGAGATCGCTCTATTCCGTTCAGCATGGTGCAATAAGGTTAACGAGGAGCTTATACGCTTCACGATCACACACGTACTTCCGCCTTACGAGGTGATCATGGGTTCATAAAATCCTGGGCATCTCCTCTGGAAGAAGGGGTGGATTTAGGTTCAGGGAATAAATGAAAATATTTTTCCTCACAATGGAAGAATGGAAATATGTAGTACCCCGAAGAATGCAGGGAGGTTTAGTGCGTTGATGAAACGATTAGGTGTTCGTGAAAACAAGGTTTACTTTATTTGCTGCCAGGCCTGACAGGTTATTATGAACGAAATTTACGGTAATGTGCTTGGGCAATCTCTTATCGCGTTCCACTAATTCCATGTGTTTTAATGATGCCGTGCGTTAATGAATACCGTTTCGGTACATGACACTGAAGAATCATTGCTTGGGCTTCTTCTCGGCCTTTATGGACAACTGCTTTTGTTGCGATTTTACGTCCTGCTACCGTCGTTACTTGGGCTTTCCACGCGCAACACAGTTATTAAATCTTGGGAATTAATCGCAAAGAAAATACGCGGGGCATAAAAGCCGGAAGTGCTTCTCATAGCTGTGTGCCCGTTTGATAGCGATAGAGAGTGAGGCATCTTGCCATTGTCTCGTCATGCGATTCTTAAGTTTCAATTACTGGCTACCACAGAAATTTTGTGATGGGACATTTTGAAATCCCATAAATTCCACATATTCGATAATATGTAGTTCCCTTTAATTTTAAATTACGATTGAAGGGATATTATTCTCTATTAAAATTTCTAAAGAATTGTAAAAAATCTTGTGCAACACGATGATTTAGATCACGAAAAATCGTATGCTTAAATTAATCTCGTCATTAGGTCCGAGCTGGATATTCGTTGGCAGAAAAGTTGCAACAGCATTTCGCGTCCCAGACAATTACGAGCATCGATCGGCTCGGTTACGCCTACGATCGCTCTTGTTACAAAATCATCGGTCAGAGAGATTAACAAAGGGTTCGGAAACTGCTTTATCTGGTCCCGATCTGGCTGTAATAAAAGTTCATCGGCGTCTGGGCAGTCAGAGAAAATCCTCCGATACCCTTTCCCTACGTCCGTCGTGTCGGTTCCCGATAAAATACTCGAGCGAGATCGAAAATTAACGAAACGATCGAACACGGTTACCTTCTCGATCCAGTAATCGCTTCTTACGTAAAAATACCTTCCTTTCTCTTCATCTGCCAACTCCCCTTCGGACGGTATCGTTCTACATAAAGTTAATAGCCTGATAATAAGTACATAAATTATACAAATTACCTGTTATCAAGCGATAAAAATTCCTATACTTTGTCGTAATTTTGTATAATATTTGTTCACTCGTTTGCAACAAGGAGGAGTAATTAAGGTTAAAAGTTCTACATACCTCTGTATATAGCAAACTCTCAGCTAAAGTTTAAGGTAATTCCGTAATTCCGCATCGATAGCACGAAAAATTGAACAGCAGGAATCTCGAGATTACCTAAACTTGTCTTGAACCCTGAGAGACTAGCTTGCAAAACAAAATGAAAATTACAGCGAACCACCAGAAGCATCTTTACGCAAACGAGTTCGTCAGTTGAGCAGCCCAAGCGACTTGAACATTCCCGATACAGTAGCGGCTGTTCCACGGCGCGAGAACCCACATCTCCAAGGGTTCATTTATTCAGCCAGTGAACGGTGAAAGTCGTCACGGTCCCGTTTACCCTTCAGCTTCTTCTCTCCACCCGAAACCCCCTAATACGACAAGACACCGAGACGTGGCTCATTACGCGGCACGGTCCGCTTTATTGTTCATTACGGTAATGAGCGGGCCTGCCTCTTGCATTTCGGATTAGCCGACGATCAATTAGCGTCCGTGGACGAGGGCTGGACGGGCTGGGGGAGCAGGAAACCCGAAACTGGAAAATAAATAAAAGGGTGGAACGTCACGCGGAACGTGCTGCGCCAGCGTCTCGGGTTAGGTCTGGCTACATAATCGGCACCAAATTCGAGAGAATGCGAGACACGTGTATTAATTTCACGGGACGGCTCGTAAAACTCGTGCCTTTACGATTCTAGCGCAGATACGGCGCTGCTCGAGGCCCCGAACGTTCGCCAGTCGGACAGGTAGGCACAGGTCGGCACAGGTAGAGCTGTGTATCCGATATGTTGCCCCGAACGTTTATTTAAAACACCTTTTCCACGGTGCTCGTGAGTAATATTACCAGCCGCGCTTCCACCATCCTTTTACGTCCTGCTCGACCTTCCCTCGACCAGTTCAATGAGTTTAATGAACGAGAAGTGCGAATTGTGGTACATACGCGGCTATGTAATCAATGCGCTTGATGCGAGGGGATTCATGGTAGATCCAAGGAGTATTGGTGAACAGTGTCAGGACTCCTTCGTTACTTGCACAAATGTATCGTTAATACGATCGATCCTCGTGGATTCCAGTGTGATTCGAAAATGAGTTATTGACACGCTACAAAGTACGAAGTTGATTAGAGGAACGAGTGGGTATAAAAGTTCAGACGTGAAGCGTTGGTCTCGCAACTCGATTACCATTTTTTACGAAAATCCCTCGACCAATTAACCAGCTTCATCGAAGCTGCAGATGAAGTGGCGCGTAACTTCTCCGAACATCTTTATCGTTCAATTTTCGAGCAGAAGCCAGGGAGCATCTTCGCCTCGGTAAAAAAAACTCCCCTACCTCTCCCCTCCTCGCTGATGCATCCAATATTCATCGGAAATTACGATTTTGCCGGGGCCTGGTTCGGGGTGATTTTAAAAACAGTTATAATTCCAAGGCGATCGGTTCTTGTCGCTGTGTTTTACACCCGTTCCGATCGTTCTTCCAAGTCGACGTGCCAGCGGCGTCCGACGAATCGGTCGTGAGAACGTTGATCGAAATCCTGCTTCTTTCTTCCTGTCGACTAATCCGTGGACGAGGACGCGTCTCGCGAATCGCGCTGTTTTATTACGAATCGAGGCTATCCAGCAGTCGTACTCCCCGTCACTCGTGCGTCTTTTTCGAGCCGTTTCGCGCGCCTTTCTTTTACGACGCCAATTACTTGGCCATCGATGGAACGGTTGCGGAGTATCGACGAGTGGGTTCCGTTACTTCGGAGGGGGCAATCTTCGCCGCGTCGATTTGCCCTCGAAATCGAATCGAACCGGCCCCCGACTTCCCGTCTGTTATGTCAATAACAGTAACTACAGAATGAGATTGAACGGCGGCGACTGTAGCTGAACTGTACTTTGTTTCGATCTTAAATACCATTTCGCCAATGGATGGCCCTCTGATGTTCTCCTTTTTGGCCTTGGGACGAGTTTTTATGAGGGCAATCGCAAATACGTGATTAGGTTTACCAAGTTGAGTTTCGTTTATTGTGAATCTTGGTGCTGTGAAACTCGATTTCTAACATTTGTCATGAAACATTTGCAAATGAGAAATTGTAAACTTTCTACGTACTGCTAGTTAATTATTATCTTATAATGCGATCGCAGTGATCATACTATATAATTCATCGACCAAGAAAAAGTGCCCGTGGCCAAAATGCTGTGTCAGTATTTCACTGTATTTCAGTCGAAGTAAAAGTGCAATAATTACGCCTCGAGAGACAGCCACCAGATCCCTCATTCTAATTACCATCACGTACGCAATTAACGCGTCTCATAGGGCTGCGCAGTTTTTCGAGTGTCCCAGGAGCGGCAGTTAATCAAACGCGAGGCATAATAAAGAGAAACTCGAAGATCGATCCCGAGTGTTACCGACTCGAGGAACCCGTTCTCCCCTCCACCGAGACATTGTCTAATTTATTCGAATGATCGTGTAAAGACCAACTCGAATACCGTGCACCTGTAAACGCAAAACATCGGCTAGGAGGATATCCCCTCACGCCCGATACACCACACAGTTACCCATAAAACGTCCTACTAATAACGCCGCGATCGGAATCGTAAAAGCTGCCGAATGAAAACCGGGCCCAGACGATCCGGGGGCCTTAAAATCTGATCATTCTTTTTTTTCTTCCTCTCATCCGTCGGCGATGTGCCGACCTCGAGCGACCTCCCCTACGTTTTATCTGTCGACCCACGCCTCGAGTGATCTCTCGATCGTCGGCCCTCAATAAATGCAATTAATGATCCGTCACGTTTGATTCTGGCTTACCGATCACGCTCGGATCCTGTTTTCGGTCGGCGGCACCGTGAGCGAAGATACATCAGCCACCGAAGAGCTCAGGCCTCAAGAGAGGGACAAAATTTCGCCATTTCGACTCCGTGGGACTCGCACTGGCCTTTATCCCGTTCCCCCATAGAAAAGGGAAGAGATTTCAGCTCGTTTCGCGTCACAAAGAAATCCTCTCGGTCGTGTTTCACGATTCGTCATCGCGATGGTCCGTGAATCCTCTGGATCCTCGATATCGGACCGATCTAATCGACGCCTCATTAAGGATCTACCAACGTGCCTGGTCGCCCGGTGTTGCAACCAGTGGTTCTCCTTTCTATTCCTTCGAGTGACTCGGTCGCTTGAAGGGAGAAGAAAAGTGGAGAACTTGACAGAGCCAATTTTTATATTCTCTCTAGTAGAAATCCTCCAATTAAATAGCAACGATATTTTTAAAGTCATGTGTGTCGATATAGCGAGCAGTCTGACGTCTTATCTCTACAGAATTGTCAAAGACGATTGTTACTTTTCGAGTTCTCCTGTGGCGCGGTTCAACGTCCCCTTGTAATTACCACGAAGCCAGCTAAAGGACAGAGGACATGTAGCCGTCGAGCGTGAACAGCAGACCGAGCGGTCACGTAGCGACCGAAGAAGGTGGGAATCGACTCGATTGTGAAATGGAGCGCGGGAGAAAAATCGTCCGCAAAGAAAAGCAGAAAATCCGGGGGAAAAAGGGTCGATCTAGAAGTAGGGGACGGAGGACGAGTAGATCGAGAGGTGATCGATGGGTAATTACAAGGAGTCCTGCGTGAAGCCGCCGATCCAGAGGCAGCTCGTGCCAACAGGCGTGACCCTTCTCCGGCTGCATCCTTCCTTCTCAGCGATTCCCTTTGTTCCGCGTCCACTTCTCGAGGTTTCTTGTTTCCTCGACTTCGGCTCGCAGCCAATAACCGTGGCACCTAGCTTGATGAATTCCGGACCTCTGACGCGAAACACGACCATCTTGAAGACAATACCCTGCGGTGGCTCCTTGGGGACTTATTGAATGGTCCTTTAAGGAACGGGATGAGACTTTGATTACGTGATGGGTGGTCTGTCGATGAAGTGCTGAAGTCACTTTGCTGGATGGACTTATACTACTTACTGGTGCGCAGGTTGTACATGCAGCCGAGTTAGATAAATTTTTGAGACAGTATTTCCTTCTTTTACAGTCGTTTTTATTTTATTATGTCTTGAAATTACTCTCGTTTTTTATTCCCACTCTGGATGAGATGCGAGTGGATTGTTACATAAATTGATCTATACTTTATGAATTGCTGTCTGATTAGGTACTGTAAACGGCTGTAGCTACTTAAAATACCTACATATTACTATAAGCAGACACGTTTTCGACTCCTCGACCTCAGAACACACTGGTTCCACGAATCGAATCAAACCCAGCGATAAAATCTCCAAACCCTCCAGTCCCTCAGAAAATCTCTCGCTTGAAGCGCGCCGCACAGAGGCGTCTACCCGCGTCACTCGACGTTGCAAAATATTCTCTTGCAAAATCAGCCTCGGCTGAGTCAGCCTGAGCAGAATCGAAACGTATTTTCGCCGTGCAGGATTTTCAAGGTGACTCGCCGCGTCTCCCACGAATCCTCGGTTTCCCGTGTATCCTTCGCCCATTCTTCCTTTTTCCAGCTCCTTGTTCGGTCGACGGGACGGCCAATAATCGTAACATCTCTCCGTCAAGAACGCCAGAGAGCGAGCCAGCCTCTCGTCGTGTCTCTAATGAGAGAGCCTCTCGGCGATGTCCTCTCGCGAGGAACGCGCGACTCCGAAAGCGGCCAGCATTTCCGTCCTTCGAGCAGCACGAATGCTCAGCCGTCCTACGAGATGATTCACGCTCATTCCCAGCCACGTGGAAAACGAGGAGGCAGAGGGGAGATCCCGCGAGAGATCTACGCGCCTCTGCGCATGTACCTGTGACACGGATATCCAGCCTGGAGGAGGCTTTTCTTTGGCCTCGGCAGAACCAGCTGGCGTTAATTGTAATGGCGGTAATATGCTAGATTACCCTACGTCCCCTGTGATTCTAGTAAACACGGATCTGAAACGAATAGGGAAGTAGTTAACGCTGGGATTATGGGTGTTTGATAAATGGAAAGACGATGATTAGGGTGACGTGTCGTTAGGCGTGATGACAACGAGGTTTCGTTATTGTCGCGTAAGCAGAGGTTTGACGGTGGATTTGGTAGCATGTCGGAGGGATTATAATTGCACTTGTCGTTGATTTATGTTATGGATCCCCGTAATTAATAGGACAAGTGTTTTAGTGTTTGTAGGCATCGGTTAATGAATATAATCCCACATCAATTATCCTTTGGTGTTATAATTAGCCTCGATTATTGAGTATCGTGTTCATGGAAGAGGCAAACGAAATTTCGCAGCGGCACTCTGGGCCCAATTTTCGTCCATTCGGAACAGGCGTCCGATGAGAATTATCGTATTAGCGACCGACCAGTCGACCAATCGAGATAAATACGGCGGGGACGGGCGAATGGAATAAATACTAATCGCGGTCTCTGTGATCCGACACTCTGTCATGCTCGTCGGAACTTTTGTCGAATAATTCGCGCGCTGTTCGTCTGAACCGTAGCTCTCAATTGGAGCGAGGTGTCGTTATCCTCTTGCAAATTCCACGAATCAGTGAAGACATCGTATCTCGCCTCGAATATGTGGCGAAAATAGCTGAGAATAGGGTCGAGGACGCAATCGTGTGACAGGATTCGATTATTTCTTGAGGAGTCAGCGCATCGCTGGAATTCCGTAGGACTGGAATTCTTTGATACACTCAGCGATGCGTTCATAGTGGATAAATAACTAGTCTCTTGTGAGAGAGAATTTAATTTTATATACTTCGCAGCAAAATTCAGTGATCACTCATTATTTCGGGATGAGAAAGGGGAGGATGTGCCTTTTAATGTGAGTTCGGGCTCATTACGATTTTTTTTGACAAAGTTACAGCAGCTCGAAGAGCGATAACTTTTTGGTCCAAAAATAGTGATTCTTTAATATTTCTAAGAAGTATATTTTCGATTCGGTAGATTCTCCATTATATCATTAGCTACGCTATAATGGAAACAGTATCTGGAGAGAAACAGTATCTTGAAATTTAATATCTGATCGCACGTATAAATATAAGGCAGAAGAACGCAAAAGTGAAGTGGACAATTTAAAATGCCACGTGATTTAGGTTCAACAGCGACAGGAATAAGACTCGAAAGATAAGGGTACGCTGTTTAATATGCAAGAGAGGAACCCGCTGCTACCACCGACAAATCTACCTTCCACGACGCTTATTGACACTAAAGCCCGTAGCATTGTAGCAGCCGCGAGAGTCAGACCGGCGGATTTTTATGGCAGGCTGGAATTAATCTGGGGAGAGAGAGAAAAGGACTCCGATATTCCGCGGTATCTCGTCTTTAATTATTGCTCGTAAGAAATATTGATCGCGACGGTTGCGCGTCGCGGTCATCGACGACGTTAACGCTTCACGTAAATTAGTATTCGCAATAAACGAAGCCGGTTGAGAAGTGGCTCGAGAAGTCCAGGCAAAAGCAGCGTCTTCTCGCCCAGAAGAAATTGTACAGTAAAAGTCGCGACGAGGAAGCGGTACATAGGGGGTCCATTCCACGCTGGAATGATCGCAAGATGATTTCGATGAGAGGTGGGCATATGTGTACGTGGGAACTCAAGTATCCGGATACTCAAATATGCGCATGGATACTCAGATATATGGGTACTTAGGTGCACGCAGTTAGAAACACCTGTACCCCATAAACGCAAAATATCCTCAGTCTAGCCATCACTTACAGATACCCTTCAAATTCCTCTAAAACACACATCGGTCACAGAACTGTAACTCCCAATTTCCCATGCAAACGCGCAGTAAATCCAGACCCAGATACTTCATTTACTCCAGATTCCTGAATTGACTGACACTCCCCTTCCCCATATCCCAGCCCCAATCATCGATTCCCGGTGTCGCGGACGTCTGAACCAGTACTACCGCTACACCGTGTATGCAGGCCCACCTGTCCGAACCGGTGGTCGTTTCATGTCGAATTACACGAAAACATCTCGCCGGTCTTTCTTTCTGTGGCTCGGCCACGGGCATCTCGCCAGACGTTCATGGTCGTCTTTTTGATTGCCGCGGTGCGTCGAGCGTCCCAGGGGCGGTCGTGTCTCGTCAACAGGCCACCGGGATGGCTGGTCGAGAGGTAACGACCTGCCGGGTCAGAGACGGGACAGGAAGGACAGGCGCGAGGTATTCGCGTCGAGGAAAAAGTCCCTGCGGGGGAAACGTCTATACACGGACACGCTTCTCGCCCCGTGGCCCTAAGATTCGAAGGTTGTTAAGAGTAGGGTGGACAGGAAAAAGGAGATCTACGTTCGAGATTCGATCGGTGGGCCCCTTACTCTGGCCCGCTGAGGGCCCGTCGACGCGTTGGAAGAAGCTCGCACAACGGATCACCCTTGTACTCTCGTACCGTCGCGGATCGCCGTCTGTGCCCGATGGTAGTCGAATCGTGTGTTGGTAGACGAGAAGAAGTTCCGTGTACCGTGGCGTGTTTCGAGGGAGGAGGGTGCAGGGGCAGAAAAAGGAGCGGAGTTGAACGGCGGAGGAGGGCGAGGTGAGGAAGGGTTGCGAGGAGAGGGACGAGGGAACGTGACGGAGGAAGGAAGATGTTGAAGAAGGACGGGGTGAGTGGACGTTGAACAGGACAGTCGATGCTGCGAAGGAGCGAACGAAGGAGGAGAGAACGAAGGGAGGAGGGCTCGGGAGCACTCGGAGAGATGCCAGAGTTCCCTTCGGAGGAGAGTGGATGCTGGCAAGTCTCGATGGACCACCTACCGTTCCTGATCCGATCTCCGTAACGCTCGTCCGTCTGTCCATCCGTCCGTCCGTCCTAACGTCCGTCCGCTCGTTCCTTGGTCTGTCTCTCGCGTGGGGTTCTCCAGCTTCGCCCCGACCCCGCTGTTCCCATCAATAACGCTTATAATGTCTAATTAATCACAAATTATCTAGATCCTCGGGCTGAAAACGGAGAAAGCCGCCGGCGACGGTCGATACGGATTGCCCCTGGTCGGCGATGTGTCAATAGAAGTTACGGAGTCGAGTAAGAAATTCGTGCGCTATTTGTCAGGCCTGCCGTGGATGATGAAATTGTCGACGAACGACAGGTACCGCTCGCAAATGGGGGAAAAGGGGATCGGAGAGGGAGGCTGCCTTCTGGGTGTATTATATAAGCGATTAATTAATCGTTTCGTTAAGCCCCGACAATGTGTTAGATACGGCCTGGGGATCGGGATTAGCTGGTGAATCATTAATTTCAGCGTATTTAAAACGCGCCAGGTTTCGTGGATTACCGCTTCTTTTCACTCCCGCGCGCCTGATGATTTATGAGCGCCGCGAAAGCGAGTCAATTGAATCTAATTCGCCGCCGAACGAGCATACAGACGCGGAATTATCGCTCCTACGCCTGGCCTCTTCCTTCCCCGATAGATTTACAATGAGCCCGTCTGTGGCTAACAATAACCGCCACTGTGTGCGCCGCCGCTACGAGCAACACGCTTATATCCACCTTGGCCAATTCCCCGTTGAATGATAAAACGTAGGAGGATGCCTACACGATACACGGTCTCAGACGTCCACTAGACGCGAGGCAAATCCACGAAGGAGGGACGGTTGGGAGGCATTGTGATCCGACGCGGAGAAAAGGAACGGAAATTCGAAGTCGTATTCAAGCGAAACTCTTTTATGGTTCGACGCTGATTGACGGTTAATTGAACTCACGTAACGATTCGATGAGTGTAAATATTGGTACTTAATTGCTTTCCGGAAGCCTCTGCGTTCGAACCTCTGAAGGTGCAATCAATTTCTAAATTTAAGTTCAAGGGTCGTGAAACAGCAAACACGAACATAAGTATTCCATTCTTACGGTATAAAGTGTTTCAAAATTACTTTCTCGCTTTTATTGTCTACTAGGGAATTATAGAAATGATCAAATTTTCCAAGTCCCAAGTTAGAAAATTGTGGCTAGTTTGTAGAAACGTGCTTCATAATGCACAGTGATTTTGGAACGCTCTGTACAGTGGACTGGACGTCAGGAAAACCCATGGCAGTTCCCAGGATTGGTGTAGAGCGGCATTGACGGGTAACAAACGCGACGAGGGGAACAAAACCGACCAGGTATCCGGGGCCCAATTAAATCTGTAGCATGTATCACGGTTATAGAGAGTGCTTTTTTGTGGGCGTGCAGGATCACGCTAGGCGGTCCAAGAAGGACGTTCCCGTGCCTAAAGTCGTGTAGAAACGAATTGGCTTGCTGTTCGCCGAGCGTTCTTCCCTCATACACAACGACGTTGAAAAAGAGGGGGGAAAAAACTGGAGAAACGATGATATAAGAAGCGCTCCAGTTAATAGAATAAATGACACGCTCGTGGTGGGTATCTAGAATCAATGTCGATCGCAGGGCGCGTCGAATCGGTCCGAGGGGAATGAAATTTGTTCGCCCGTCGATTCTTCCCGCGCCACATATTTTTATCTCTCGTTTCTGTTGCTCGTAAAATCGTGAAAGGGAATCTGCCCGCGTTCTTCGCTAATTTCGTGGCGTGTTCGGATATGAGCGTTTTATTGAAGCCATTCGATCGCTGAACGTGCCGCGATATTTCGTTGTAATTGGACCAGGCCTGGCCCGGACCAGCAGTCACTTTTCATTTTATCACAGGGAACCGGTTGTCCTCACAGCGTTTCTTTACGAATAAACGTGTGATCGCGGGAAATTAATTAGGGGCCAAGTACGCGACGCCAGACTCCATTTTTACCGCATAATCGGCTCGTTACGTTCAATTAATTACCCCGGCTGAGCCTCAATCACCGACCGATTTGCATACACCTCCTGACAGTTCCCAGAATAATTTGTACAAGATGCTTCTTTGTAATTACTTCGAACAGGAGACCGTTTCGTATCCAAAATGTTGGAGGCCTAACGAGGAACATTATTCAGGCGTTATCGGCGTCAATCTTCTCCTTCATGAAATGTGGGGTACTTGAGAAGGTAATAAGCATACATTTTTTGGTCGTATTTAGGTGCACTTTTGGCGACTGAAACAGCCACTGGAGATATGAGTTCATTGTTCTTTGTAATTAGAAAATTACTTATCTATATTTTTAAACTATACTGTAGGTGGTAAAATATTTGAAATTTATATGAAGTGACTACCTGTAGGCAGTAACTGCTGTAGACTACAACAGAAATTTCTCAAATTAAAAGGGAGAAGCAATCAATCTTGAACCCTTAGATAACTTTATATTAACAAATCTACTGAAGCATATTTTCAACATAGGACTTTATTTTCTCTACTACCCCATCTATCCTCTAACACCATCTACCAGTCTCCAAAACTCTCATCAGATGCCCCTTGTCCAGTCCTTTTTTTCGATTGTCGAGGCTGTCTGCGCGATACCACAGATGGAGCAAAAAGAAGGAGAGCATAAAAAATGACCGGTTAGGAGATTCAAGGAAACGAGCGCAGGGCCGGTGTGGTAGGAGATTGAAGAGTTCTCGGTCAGAGCGATATAGTGTTTGTACATGAGCTGGCATCGTCTATAAATCGGAAACACCGCCTAACACCTACATCATTATAAGAGCTCCAGTCATAAAAGGTTGCTGTTGCACCTAACATGCCCGCCATTATTATTTAATAGTCCCATTATTGTAATTGATAAGTAGTCTGTCAGCCGTAGCTGCCCTCCAAAGGCGAGCCGTTACGGCAACACGATTTTATTACGTCCACCGAGAGGGATCAGCTCTTCTTGCCGTCCCACCTTAATGAACAAAACTGCTTAACGCCGGTTTGATAAGAAGCCGCATTATCTCGCCACCTAGAGGTAACCGCCCACCCCCCATCCAGCCACGGTCTACAGGTATGCACGTGTACCAACACGCGCCTCTTATAAATACTCGTTTAATTATGTTGATCCCTAACGGTGCCAGTTTTATCGTCGTTCCTCCCCTTAACAGCCCCTCCCCGACAGGAATTACGTTTATTTTACATGTGCCCGTACATACCATCAAACCGGGAATTATCACTGATTTCGTTATTAAAGCAATTACGTCGCGCCTTCAGCGTCGTATCCGTGGGTTATACCTTATCATCGCGACCGTTTTTTCCTCGCGATACCTCCCTGAGCCTGATTCACGTTATAGGTTTATTATAATTACGCACACGTCTCGGGTTATGGCCTGTTATTGGGTGAAAATTGTCCCACGATTCGATTAAGTTGCTCGCCAGCCTATCCACTTAACACTCCACACGGAAGATACATGTGGGATTTTACCTGAAGCCTAGCATTCGTGGAGTTCATGATACAGTGGAACTCCATTTGTCTGAACTCCGTTTATACAACGTAATGTCATCATCTGATTTCTCGAATATGTTATTCGACAGAATGCAGTTACATAAAACTTAACTCTAATTATATGAACGTATAAACCGCGAGGTAGGAGATAATCCGTGAACTCCAATTACCCGACAGATCCAGTTATCCGAACAGCCTTGTCCCCTGATTACGTCGAATAAATGTAGTTCTACTGTACATGAAAATCGTATAAAGTAGTTCTGATGTTTATAACTCTTAAACCAGTGAGTTTCCTTCTTACTATTTCTCTTATCTTCTCATTACTAGAAATCCCATTTACCAGCATCGCGACTTTGATTCTACCTCCCTGCACAGTGTTCCCAAGATAAAACCCATCCACTGCATCTGCCCCGAGATTAAGTTCAATTTAATAGGGAGCGTTTTCCGACCGTGTTCACCGATCCACGGTCCACTGGCGGCATTACCAGAAATTTCGCGGAGCACCCTCGATTTCATCGCGGCTCCAACGCTGCCAAGGGACGCGAGGATCCAAGCAGACCCTTATGCGCTTGTATATACTACGTAATGATGGTTTACGGCCGATGGAGGCGCAGAGCCCGTGGCGGTCGTGTTGGACATGCGGTAAACCGCAGAACGTAGCCGCGGCAAAACCTACGGCGAAACACCGCGGACAAGAGAGAATCGCCGGTGGCTTGCGAGACGATGCGCGTTAAGCTTAATTACCTCGTCCTGCGCCTCCAGCCACTGTAGGACGCTTCTCTGTCGTCGTAAAGTTCATCCCCTCGGTGAGACGCGCCGAGGAAAAGTCCAGAGCCTCTTGGTCGGGGAAACGTGACAACTGTTGGTTTTCTGTAATTGGCTGAATACCAAACACGAGTTACGTTCGGTGGGATACCTCTGGCAAATTTCCTTTGAGGTGGCTAGACTGCTGGTTGAGTCCTTTCTTATCTACGGGGTGCCAGAAAATTAAACGGTATAGCAAAAGGTAAAGGAATTTTATAGGGAAATTTGGGAAATGAATTTTTGCATTTTATGATGCACAATAAAATGTGGAATTTGGACTTAACGAGAATCTAAATTATTTAATAAATTTAATCATTTTTAATATTCACGAGTATTATAATATACTTCAAAAGTTTGAATACTCATTTAACTTAAGTATTAGGACGTTTAGAATTTATCATAAATTTTATGAAGATTCCATTAAGACAATTCTGATATTCCATTGAATTTCCAATACAGCCACCCTCATCTCACAGCGATCCATCTCGTCGAAAACAATCCCTCGTCAGAGATCAGTCCCGTGCATTTCTCACCAGGCGCAGCAGACACAAAGAAAAGTCGCGGCCGAAAATATTTCGCTGCAAAGAAATTCGTCGATTTATCGTGACGCAGGGATCGCGGCACGTAAGCTCCGAGGTGCAGGGCCCGCTCGTTTGATCGAGCGCCGCGGTGATTGCCTGGACTGATATCTGCTCCCGCATCTCCGACTAATGATTATTAGCCGTGAGCCCTCTTTACCTCATTTTTACCCCCGCCTGCGCTAGCCCCGTTGCACCCTTGTATTCATACACGCGCGGCCATGTAGCATCGGCCACGGATCGGATCCTCGTGGCACGAACTCGCAGCATCCTGCGAGCCATCGAGTCATCCGGCGTAGGTAGGCAGACCTGGGCCCCTTTCGCGTGCAGATATCGGCACGGGGGATCGTGACTTTCGGTTCGCGGTGTAAATCGTACGATGTGATAAAGACTGATCGCGAGGCCCGTCCCGTTCGACCCGAGATCGAAGATGGATCAAAGGATGCTACGAGGGCGCTGCGTCGAGGAGCATTTGGGAAATTTGTCTTGCGAAAGTTATGGCGCGGTGAATAAATCCCGCGATATTTTGCATTACACCGTGTGCCAGAATTAATGGATCACGGTGTTCGGCTTGTGTACCGTATTAACGTTAATTAAGGATCATTTGTCAAAATTATTTCGCTTGGACTGGACGTGATCCCGCTCGACGTAATCTCCTTTATCGGGAGCGAGCGGGGATCGGGACGGAATAATTAACGATCGCTCGTTCGGAAGGTGAAATGGCTTTGCTTGCGGTTTGCATCGAGACAGAGTGGAATTAAGAGGTCGACAAAGTCAATGGAATTGGTCGATCAGTTTGTACGTCGCTGGGAGCGAAACAACGCGCCCATGGATCATCGACGACAATACGGGAGTTCGATCGCAGATTGGCTCCTTAGGGAGCTTTGTAAGCGGAAAGTAACGCGAGTGCAAACTTACGCCGAGGTCGAGGTTAGGGTAATTAATAATTCGATACCTGCTTATCGACAAGAACTCCTCGATTCTAGATGATCTCACGTTCTGGATTAGACTTCGAGCAGCTGTCGCTGTGGAGCGTAGAAGTGGAATGATCCTTGCGTAATACGCGCTGGCGTACTGTCACGTATCGCGATATTAATAGGATCAGTCGGTAATTTCATCATTTGCCATTCTTTGTGGGGAGATATTGAGACATACCTATCAGGTGAAATGATTGACGAGGAAGCTTCAGGGTGACTGGTAAAGAATTAATGACAATGGTCATTAAGTGTTAATCGAATATAGTTAGGTAAAGGATCTGTTAGCTGTTTTGTTCTTCTTTTTTGAGGAGGCAAGAGTGAGCCTTTGATTGTTAATAATATTTGAAGGATATTCACACCCTATTCAAATAATCTCTCATGCAAGTGTCACCCCTCAAGTACTGTGCTCAATAACACCCCATCAACACTGACAACCATTGGATCGATAAACTGTGTAGATTGGATGACGCATAGATGATCAAACCATATGGTCCAGATCTCAGATTCGGTCCAATATTAAAACTCATTGTTATATAGCCTTTGAACCGAGCAAGCTTTACCGCTCCAATTATTTTTTCTCACTTTTGGATCACTGCATTTCACGAGAAGAGCTCCACAATACTTTACAAAATTAATGTCACTTCACACCCCTTACTTTCTTGAAAATTTTTTAATTTTCAAATATTTAAATTTTCAAATATTCAAATATTCAAAAAATTCAAATTTTCAAATATTCAAATATTCAAATATTTAAATGTTCAAATATTCAAATATTCAAATTTTCAAACTGTCAAATATTTAAATTTTCAAATTTAAAAATTCTCAAATATTCAAATTTTCAAATTTTTCAAGAAATTAATATCTAACAGGCTATACTATCGTGTTCCACTTAATATATTGTACAAAGTTGTACATCACAATACCCACAAAATAAAATTCTGAAGGTTGCATCTCCTCGTGGGAATCAAAATTAACAAAAACGAAACAGTGAAAGTATTAGATGCATCGTCGTGTCAAATCCCCTTAATACTTGAAGCAACGAACGATTCGTCGATGTCCCTACGAGTTTCGCGTGCGTCGAAATCATTGCTGCTATCTTGGCAATAGTAATTAATAACCTTGTACCGAGTCTGTACGAGGGATTCCATTGGATCGGACCGATCAATCACCCACGACCACCCGTCTACCTAGACGTTTCTAACTCAGGCTCAAATTCAAGCAATATCATCATTACCAACACTGATCCTAGTACCAACGACTATGGGCTTCTCGTATCGCGTAAAAGCACGAATCGAGCGCCGTTTCGAACCCTGCAGTGATAGATTTTGCCTCGTGAACATCGGGCACGATGAAAATTAATGATCGCAGAATCGTGGGTTACACCGATCACAGCCGATCTGGATTACTCAGCATCGATCAACACGGTTCCGTTACGCATCGCGATCGCGATCGTTTTTCCGGGTTTCTCGCCTCTCTTTCTCCCTCCTCGCAGCCAACAGGGCACTCGCTCGAGCCGACTCCACGCTCGTCCGAACTTTGTTACGCTGTCTGAAGGTGAGCACTGCGGAAGCAATCTGTTATGCCTCGGAATCAGCAACGACTGTAATTTTTGGATTCTCCCGCGATCGGTGTTTCTTCTTTAGGAATCGGTATCCGTTCTACCTTCTTGCATTATACAGTCTGGTGTACGCGGGAAAATGTTCACTGAAAAGATAGGAGGGTGTGAGAAGTTTTAATGATATTTAGCAAACTGTGAAACAGCTATTTGGAGATGTGTTTTTATTAAGAATTTGTTTATAATTTAATAGATAACGTTAGACTACTAATGACAGGTTTTTAAGTGAAATATTCATAGACGATGATTGAGTAGTCTATCTTTTCGGGCATCAGGTTAATAAATTATCAATTATCTCCAAGTGGCAACTTTCTCTGACAATCTCTAGGACAACGTTACGCAACAAGCCCCTCTCGTTCCTCCGCGCCGCTCCTCGAGTATTTAGTAGAGCGGAAGCCGTGAAACACGATGCCAAACTGTCGATCAGTCATAAGAGATATTCACGATGCTTCATCAGTTTACGTTGAACGAGGGCTGAGCGAGCCTGCTGACGACAGGATGTGGAAAAGAGCCGTCTGTCGTCAGTGGGAAGACAGCAAGTGTCCTCGGCGCCCCTTATCCACGCGCCACCCCTTTCAGGCCTATCGCTTCCCCCATCACACAAGACCATCCAGATCTCGCTTCGGAAACAAAACGTTCCCCTCCCTTTATTTTTCCCGCCTGATCGTCGAGTCGCTCGCGGTTGAAACTCAAGCCGCCATCTGGATGCCGACATAACACGGCGTCTGAAAGATTAGCCCGGTCGAGAGCGTCCCGCATAAGCAGATTTCGCGCGCGCGCGCGGTGCAAAGCGTTTAAGCGTTTCGCGCCGCTGCCGCGTCTCGTCTTACGCTTAGCGCCGCGAAGGAGTTAGGGGCGCGCGCGAGAAACCGAAAGCGCGCGGCGCGAAGAATGAAACGGAAGAAAGGAAGCGGTCCGAGGGGCGAGGAAACAAGAGAGCCAGCTGAGAGAAAAAGAAGCGGCCGTGCTCGCGTAAAACGCTCCCGTTCTCGGATTACGAGCTGTCCTAAACTGCGTCGCACGTGGACCGACCGGTGCACCGAGCGCGTGCGGGATCCTGAATTCGTCAAAGCTTTGCGAACGGAGCCGCAGTGGCGTCAACGCGACCCAAGTTGGTTTTCAGAGCAGTGTTGTCAGAGGCTGGGACAAAATCTCTTCCAGTGATGTTATAGAGTATAGAGTAAAAGAGTGGGAGTACAGAATGATACATGCCTGCGTTGCTTACGGTACCCTCTTTATTGTAGTCAATGACGGCGGTGGAAGATACTTTTTCCCGATATCTGGCAATACGTATTGCTTCAGAGTATGAGTTGTTCTTCCAAGAGATGTCAGTGGTTTTACATGAGTATTTTAGAGGTGATAGGGAATCCTATAGCAAGGGTAGTCACCTGTCAGTTTAAGGGATGATTTTGAACGCAGAGTGTCTTGTGGTTATGTGTCTACTTGAATCAATTCTTTTTATACAGATGCAAATATACCTTAAAATTATTCTTCTGCTCCCATAGCTCCATCTCCATCTCCTCACACCAACGCATCAATCTCTACAATCACGTCCTCCAGTAACGATCCTCGTCACATTCATAATACATCGCCGACGCCAATGGCAGCGCGAACCTGTGTCCGGAAATAGCCGAAAGGGAAGGGGGGAGCGTGGTCGGTCGAGGGGGCTCGCGTACCCCCATTTAAATCGCCTTTGGCCTGCTGACAATGCCGCGGTGATTGCGACAGATGCGTGGTCGCGCGTGTCCCTTTAAAAGGACGTTTTCGCAGCCCCCTCGTGGCACTCGTGCCTCTCGTGGCCCGGCTGCGAGGGCGCACGCTCATTCACCGCTTGAAAAACGTACACAGGTGCGTGCCACGGGGTTCCCCATTGACGGTGCAACGTTTGCTGTTGGCCCCTCTCGTTGCTCTCCGTCCCAGCCAGCTTCGTCCAGATGCGTCGGTGGCGCAACGCTCCCGCGGCCCGCAAAACACGGGGGCGTCCTCCCATCGGTTGCATCTGCGGTCCCAACACCGCTCCAGGCCCCATACGTAACCGGATCGAAGGTGAACTTAGCATTCTCGTGGCGTACGCTCGGGTGCTTGAGATTCTGCTGGAGAACAGGTAATTTACGAGATTCGAGGGTACTGAAGGATTTGGGAGTCTTGTGTTACGTGATAGTTGAGGATTCATTGCAATTTGATAATCGAGTTGCATCTTTGTTGCGTAATGATTCGATTTGTAGATTGAGGAAAGGTGTAATGAGTGGGTTCTGGATCATCGTTGAGGGTTGCAAGAAAAATAATGCAAAGTATGTAATACCGAGCAGTGCATGTTGATTATAGAAAGGGGTCGAATATTGGAACAGATATTGCGATATAACATGTATTTGAAGCTTAGTAATATGAGAAAAATCATAAGCTGAAATTTATATGAGAGTATGTGACTCTATACTTAGATACAGGGAAGCTCTTCTAGTACAGAATACTATATAAATACTATATTGTACAAAGAGCACACTTTCCCTCCAAAGTTCCTCACACTATCGCATTCTCCCCGTTACCAGCTCTTCAAAATCTTTTCGAAAGACCTCGTACAGTACACATTGCAATCAAGCGATGACCAGTGGATGATGAAGACGATTCTCCCGTGCGTCGATCGAGGGAAGACGCGCGAGGGATCAATGGCGATGTGTAACTTAATCCGTTCTCTGTCGCGGCGATGTTGAAGCGCAATCTGTCAGATCGCGATCGGACGGTCCATTTGGCGGGGCGATATCGGGGCCCGATTGGAAACTCGATCGAAGCCACGGTCGATGCTACTCGCGCGCGCACAGAAGGTTGGAAACGTAGCCTAGCCCCTGGTAATATCTGGCGAGTCGATCTGCGATCGTATCGCCGCCACGGAACATCCAGCTTGGCAAACAGGAATCGTGATACCGCAGGTCGGCCTCCGTACAAAGCTCAAAACCGCGATTTATATTTATCGTTCCGCGGTTGTAGAATCCGTCGCGAATATTATCGCCGGCTGATCGCGGCGAGGACGCGATCGAATAAATTTCCCAAGGCGAATATCGGTCCCCGTGCGCGCGTCACGGACCCCGTTCGATCGTTATTCCTCCCTGTATCGAATATTAAGCGCGGAGCTCAGCAGTCATCCAGCGCCCTGTCGACGCGTTATCCAAGGGATTAAAAGGACGCCAGGCCATTAAGGGGACTCCGTTTCTGTTCTCTGATCGAAGCTAAACTTACTATTCCGTCGGCGAGCACGGAGATAATCCAGCGTAGAAAATACTGCCTCTGCCCCGTAATATCTGGCGACTCCATCCGCGATCGTATCGAGCCACGAAGAACATTCCGCATGGCAAACGGGAGCCGTGATATCAGCCGCACCGCAGAACGCTCGAAACCACCGCTAACGTCTGTTATTACACCGGCCCGGGAGCCTCGACAAATGTTTGCCATAAGGTGCTCGTCGTTTTGCTCAACCGCGGAAAATCCGCGAGGTCTTCTCGCGATGATGCTTTTGCAGAAGCCAAAGCTTATAGAAAATGCAGTAGTAGCTATTGAAACCGCATCAGCTTACAAATAATGCTTTTGGTTTAATTGTTACATAAGAGATAATCGTTTGTGTTATTTGTCATTAATCTAATTCCTTCTTTTTACTTCAAATTTCTATAGTTTTCAACAAATAGTATTTTTAGTGAGTGCTGCAATTGTTTGGTAACTACTGTAATATTTAGAAGTATTCTGCTGCACAAATTTTCTAATAGTGATCTAGACTGATTCATAAATTAAAGAAAAATAGAAGTCTCATAAAAATGATACCCTTCTCACACGACGAACTCATTCATGCAGTATACTCTCCCTCACTCTACGCATCGACTAGAAGCTGAGCATGCAGTTTTTTCTACTCTACTCGCGGAAGACAGGTAGAAAAAACTGGTTTACGCAGACACAGAGGAGAGGACGAGACAGAGCACGATGATCTCTGTCTTCCATGCCCGGCGGGTCGTCGCGGAGACGGCGACGATCGCTTTCTGCTGAGTTGCATTTTTTCCCCTCAGCGTCAGTAAAACCGTGAGCTGACCACCGCTGACTCCGTGTTCCCAGAAATACGTCGAGGCTTCACTGTTTGAAGAAAACGAAGCTTTTTAAACGTAAATGAACCGCGTATCTGTCGTAAATGTTAGGTACTCCAATTTCTGTTTTACATACTGAAACTTAAGATCGTCCTTATCCGCCGAGGAGCTCCTTCGGCTATTCTCACGCACGTTCACATGGAAAATAGTCAGCCGCTCACGTTCGTATGGCAGGCACGCATAACAACGTACACTTACTGGCATATTGGCGTAGGTTGCCGTTCAGGTAACCCGATAATCGGCATAGCCAGCGAAGGTACAGTGCACACCTATTAAGACCCAATAACGACACCTAATAGCGCAGGTGTTACACTATGCCCCTTCGAGACGTTCCCAGCAACTGTGAGAAGTAAATACAGATAAAGTGAATTTCGTTGCGCGGCGTGAGTCAACTTGGAATTCTAATTATATTTATCCTTGATGCGAAAGTCCTTGAGTGTCCTTTGCTTCTCCACTACGTGTGGCCCAGAATACCTGCTTTCCTGGAAAACTATTCTTGAGGAGGACTTAATTAAAGACAGTGACGAGGGAGGAATTTCTCTCACTTTGCGACGATGTTTGCCTTTCGGTGTTGTACATACATAGATAGAGGATGTAAGACTGTGTCTAGAGAGAAGTACAACCCTTAGAGAAGTGGTTGAAATGGTTCCTTGTAATGTCTCTAAACTTTTGGTGGTCGAGTCTACTCAACATTGAAGAAGATAATTCAATGTTTTCTATTACGTACTTTTATTCTAAAACAAGAAAATTAATTGATCATTTCCATCACTTCAAAAGTACCCCTGTCAAACACCTTCCACGCCAAAAGACAGACTTCAATCCCTTCCCACACCTCCCACGCTCCAATTAATGACAAGAAGACAGTCGCCAAGAAAAACAGCCGTCGTTCTCCACACCCCACAGCATCAGTTCCATTCCCCGATTCCCCAGGATCGGCCGAATTCGGCCGTATTACCAATTCCCGGTCAGCGTCCCTCGGCGGGTCGCTTTAACGACAGCCAGAGTATCCAATATTCATGTATTCCACGAAGTGGCGAAGCAGCATCGCCGTTGGGAGCTGCCACCGTGGAAAATGAAGAGATCGACGCCTACGTTTCAGCACGCCTCGTGTCGTGCGGGACGTGTATACGATCCGCGATGGGACCGTGGGGCCAGTAACGAGGGCCCGCCGAACGCTTGCCAAGGGAATATCCTTTACGTCCATGATCCACGGGATCCTCTATACCGTTATTATTCCAGCTGTCGCGCTTCCAGCACGTCGTAACCGCGCGAACGAACGAGCTCGAGCGAAACACGCGTTCGCAGCGTCCTGTAACGAGCGATACAATTAACGCCGGGGCGTCGCGGCGCGAAGGGAGGAGCCGATCCTCGGACCGCTCCTTCAACCGCGTGGCCCGTTAATTATCACGGGTGCCGCGTTATCACCGAGCATTGCATCGTTATCGCGGCCGCGATCGGTGCACCAACTGCCTCGTACGTTCCCCCTTTTTACTGCTCCGTCCGTTTTCCCGCGTACCACCCCGCTATTAATGCAGAAGCCTGGCTTATAACCCCGCCACATGCCTCTCTCGCGAAATGAACAGTTTCGAGGGAGACGAACGCTTGGAAAACCGCGCCTTTTCTGCCGCGGAGAGGGCACGTAATTAGAGATTCGTGTCGCTCCTCTGTGAAATACCTGGCTCGTAATTACTCGTTGCGTTTCATAAGGGAGGGGGCTGGTCGCGAAGGGAACACAGGCGTCGTATAATGGGAATGGGGAGTGGGCACGGGGGTTTGTGAATAATTAAGAGGTGGAGGCTTTTGTGTTTGGCAGAAGGGATCTTTGGTGAGCTGTGTCTTTGGGTTATTCATTTTTTGTGGCCATTGACTGACAATTATTTTTGAATCTCGTTGGGAAGTTAGGTTATTGAATATTCAATTACCCATCACAAGTTTTCACTAGCTTCCAAATGCCTCTCGATTCCAAAAAGAATAACTCCAAACAGAATCGCCTTTCATTTCCTGTTAATCCAATTTGATCTAAGATCCAACCGAGCCGCGTTCCCACACATTTCCTCCACACTTAAGCAATGGAATCTCCACCCAGAAGTAAGATCCTTTAGGGCAGGCTCGCTGCCCACAATGCCCTACAACCTATATCGACTAGGCGGAAGGGCAGCCCGGTTCCGCGGCGATTTATGAAAGAAGTGAAAGCCCGATGTAAATCAGAGACGCTCGCCGTTCAATTAAGCAACAATTTATTGCACAATTACGCGCGATCCGCGGCGCCGACATTTTACTTTGCCCGACCGGCTGCGGGGCATTAATATCCGCTAGGCGACTCGGTTAGCTACCATCGGGCGCAGCCGCATCCGCGTGTCTGGCCGCTCGCGGGACAAATCGCTGGTGAAAAAAGGCGGTCGCGGATGGAAAGCGAATAAAAGAAAACGTATCGGCTCGGCGACGCGGTGGCACGGTAATGAGGCCCCTGCCTCTGTACCGCCTGCCCCCCTCGTCGAATGCAAGAAACACGGGGAACGATAACCTGTCATACATACGTAATGGCGGCCGCCATTATCGGGACATTTGTGGACCGCGAACAATCCGCCGATAATTCCGACCTAACGACGATCGGGTCGGCGAGATTACGCTTGGATAGCGTAACACGCGCGCAAAGGGGGAAAAGGAGGAGAGAGTCTTGTACGGGTGCACCAACACCGATCACCGATCTTAATACGTGCTAATTGGACGCCGAGTTAATCATAGTTTCTACCGGCGAGCACACCGCCCAATTATCGCATCGGCCTCCAGCTAGCGCATTAATTAAGTTATTTTTAACACCTGCTCGCCGCGAGAAACGATTCGCGCGATCGCGGAAGCTTGATAGAGGGAAAGTGGCTGTGGGGGGTTGGTTTGATAGCGGGATGTGATCGTGAAAGGTTGCGGGAGCAAGTGTGAGAGTAATGAAGCTGGGAGTAATTAAGGAAATGTGGGAGGTGGTGGATTGAAGGTGCGAGGGTGGGTCGATGGGTTCGTGGAATCGACTGGGACAGGTTTAGAGAGGTAGAAAGTAGTTCTTGGATGATTTAAAAAACTATTATTAAATATAATATTTAGATGCGTTCAAATTAAAGAAGAAATATAGTAGCAAACTTTAATTACCTTGTAATAATTTCATTTTGCGAATCTATTGATCTGTGACCGTATTTTCTCTGAGAAATGTTAAAAGGAGAATATGTTAGTGAGAGGTCATAAGAAAGTAGAAGAGTTTCTATGATAAAATGAGTTAAGCGGATTTTTTCTAACACTGTTCTAATGACTGTCACCGTTGCGCTTTCCCTTCCTGTTGGACCCGTGAGAGTGTTCTCCAGGCCCTGACAGTCATTTTCTTGGAGAAACAGTTAAGCGAGCCAGTGTCTATACCATGCAGGAAACACTGACGCAGTGACTTAAGTCAGTCTGCCTGAGGCACCGTTTTAGGCTCTGGAGGGTAATCGCTGGGATTCTATTAGAATATTGCATCAGAGAGGAGTAACATAAAGTTTGATCGAAATTAACCTTTGTTGACTCCTGTAAATCTTTGCTCTATAAATCAGGAAGAAAGCCTGTACAACTGGCAATAGGTATTACATTCTCTCGATGAGTGAATTCTTATAAGGATAAATCCTTTAAACTGAGATATTTGAAAATTTGAATATTTGAAAATTTGAATATTTGAAAATTTTTAAATCCCACAAGTTGATAAAATCGTAGCCACTATCAAGTACCTTTGTACATCTACTCTCACTGCAACATTGACCACAACTCAATTGCTGCAACTGCATCTGCACCAACTTGCAAGTGCATAACACTCAAGCTTAATTAAATATCGGTGCCAGATTGCGACAGGCAAATTGTTGGTCAGTTAACGCGGTAATTCGTTGCGGTCGATCGTGCAGCCAAAATAGTCTGGCCTGTAGGGAGGCGAAGATAGGGTTCGCGTTGAAGTATCATCGAGCAATGGCGGGTCGTTAGTTACCAGGGCCTCGTCTCGTCATCGTTATTACCGTCGTTGCAAAAATAGACGAGTTTCCAATCGGGCGCAGAGAAGTTACTTCGTCATCCAGCTGGAGATGCGCGTCCTCCACGACGGAGGATCGCCATCCCGAGCGACAAGCATTTCACGATCGCTTCATCGCGCTGCAATCTCCGTGTTGCACCATAAACAATGCGCACGGCGAATCTCCTTGAGATCGGCAATAAGTAATAACCGTGACGGGTAAGGCCGAGCCGGGGCTGGTGAGCAACATTCTTAAAGGGGTCAGCCGCATGTCACGGGAAGAAAAAGTTGTGGATCGTCTCATAAGAAAGAGTGCCTGCTACACGCAGATAGCGTTCGCTGTGAACGGATCTTGGCAAGTGTCGGATCGGTCGCTAATTTGTTCTTTACTTTTCCTTGGCCTTCGTTTCCATTGCGCTACGATACGGATACTTTCATCTTTTGCATGTTGCGCTTGAGTATCTTTTTGCTCCTCCATGTAGAATATTGATATTTGTATTCAATTGAAGTTTTGTACTTACACCAGATATACAAGGGTCTTTGGAGAGTAATAGGTTAGTGTAGTTAATCCTTCTTTTTATTTCCTGAGTATTATTTTACTTATAAAGTAAAGTAAGATCGTGTTTTGAAACAGGTAACCATATTTCTTTACTAAATTCTTAATCTAGCTCTTGCATTATTCGTGCATAATATTTAGTTTCAATTTTCCTAATTCTTCAGCACCATTTCATGTTTCTATTTTGTATTCGTTCTCTCAGTGGGTTGCGAACATTTGTCGAACCGTGTATCTTTCAATTGTGCTCACCGTTTCGCATGGCCAACAATAATGCTCTCTTCCTCTCGACCTTTAATCCAACCATTTACGAACCTTCATAAATATTTATAAGCAGCCATGTTCGTCCTCGGCTCGTACAAAAAACGCTATCCTCCCGGAGGCAGATGCACAGATGTACCTGCTTACCGTAACTATTTATAGTTTTCATAATATTGTTGATACACTCGAGCCGCATCGAACCTGAACAACTCAGTCCCACAGAATCTCAGCACGCTTTCATGCACCATCAACAACGTCAAACATGTTTACAAAACGCTGCGACTCACTGACATTTAAAAGGCATTTAATAATTGTCATTTATCCCGCATGCATTACCAGCGTAATCTCGACCGCAATTTTCTGGCCGCGCATGCCGCGAGTTTAAAACTAATCACGAACACCGTTCACGTTTCCCCCCGATGTGTCGTCCCGATGTTCCATTATCTCCTTCCCCGAAGTAAACCGCAAGGAATGGAACAACACCGCTCCATTTCTCCGATCGCGGCCACCTCCAATTACGCCCCCCTCTTCCCTCGCGAGACCACGTTTTAATGAATATTTTCCATCCCGCCGTTTCGTGAGAAATACACCAAGAACAACAGGCTCCCCATTCGATCCTCCGCCGTTCACACCAGGAATCCTCGCGCCGGCGCGGCAACCACGCGATCAGAAAAACCGTGCATCCCCCCAGCCCACTTATTACCATCATTCTCGAAAACTAATACCAACGGGGCGCTATCGGAAATCATACGTTCCAGAGACGTGGCCGCGGGCCAGCCAGCGGATTCGTGAATGAAACCGCCGCGTTTGGACGTTTAACGACCTCTAGGGAGCCAGTAGCCGCCTCCTCGCGGATCCTCGTTCCGTGTTCGGCACGTGAGAGCCCGCGAGCGTGGTGCATCGACCTGTGGCCAGGGGAGGCGGCTGGCCGAAAACCTCGGGGTAGGAATCACGTCGGTCAGCTTTTCTTCCCGGTCGCTGGTATTTGATTACGGTGACGATCCAGCGGGGCTGAATGAGCTACGGTCGAAAGGGGGGCCGCGGCTGGGCGATAATACGGCAGTTAGTATGCGGCTGGTACTGTTACTTAAATGTTAATGCCGGCCCCCATTGATACTTGGGTCGGGTACGCGACGGAACGAAGAACGGATTCCAGCTACGAAACGAGAAGACACGCCACGGCTTTCCCTCCTGCCCCGAGCGGGGTGGCGCGCACGAAGAAGCCGACTCTGGAATGCTACGAGTCCCGATCCAGTGTACAGTCCGCGCCCGATCCAACCTGTCCAGCGTGTACCACCGCGGAGTCGACTCGACGTCCGGCAAGGTGAAGGGGGCCCGAGGGGGGCCGTGGGGGGCCGTGGGGGGCCGAGGGGGAGCCGGACGAAGAGGGAAGAAATCGCTTTATCGCGCCACCGGACCCCTTCGCGGACGCTCGCCGCGCGGATCAAAATTTTGTAGCCATTCCACGTTGCGCTCGGCTGATTCGAACGATGCAACTTGGTGCACTGGATGCTGGGCAAAAAGGTTGCACTTGGAAGAGTTTTGTCGAGGGCAGTAGCTGTATTGGGATTCAGAGGGGTTTGGAGAGTATATATTTGAAAGTGATGTCACAAGTGACGCTGTATGAGATACGTTCTGTTACGCTGAGTTATTTTTCATGACGATTTTGCATCTTTCAAACAGTTTTTTAATTCTTTTTTTACCAAATATTTGAGTAGAAACTCTTTGAAGTGAAATTGCGAAATGAGGAATGAGAAGAGTTAATAGTTAAATTATTTCTTTGAAGAAATAAGTGTAGCTATACATTAAAAATTCTTCTCCATTGTTAACAGCAGAACCCCACAGAAAACTGACTCTCTCCTTGACATATGTACGAAGAGTTCTTAATTGTCCTACATCAAACTTCCTCCTATCCAAAGCTCGTGTACCCACGATTCCTTACCTCGATGACGACAATTATCAAACACAATCGTTCCCAGGTTGACAATACAGCAAACGGCAGAACCTTCCCCTTTACCTATCCGTAGTATTTTAATGAAGCTACGTGGATGTCTTCATTAACGAGGACACCTAGGAGGGTCGAGGGTCTACGACACACCGTCGAGTTGCGTCGCCCGTCACGTAGATCCATTTAATCTGCGCAGGTATAAATCAGGTTGATTTCTCAAATGAGCGAACGCGAGCCCGCGGTCGCCGAATTAACCTTGCCGGCCGTGACATCATCCCGTGGATTTCTTCTCTCTCTTCTGGCTTTTTAATGGCGTCGAATAATTCACTCGGAAAGGGCGACGAGTGAAAAGAACAACGAAGAAGCGACGCTGAGAGGGTACGGGCTATGGGAAGCGGGGGAAGGAAGACGAAACGAGAGGGAAGCGTAACGAGACGAGATGGCTGAAGGCAGTGGAGAAAGGCACGAAGGGAGTGGAGGGCAGAGTTTGGTCATACTTCGCCGGAAGAAATTTTTATGGGGCCCCATCTACGAGCTGCGAGCTCTCGGCGGGAACGCCTGGAATTTTTAGATCCATTCCCGGCCGACTCGTAAAACCTCGCGGCGTAATTAAAAGCAACGGGCGATCGCAGGATCTTCGCGTTTAGCGTCGCGGACGTTTTCATTATTGGCCGAGTTACTCCGGCGGACAGATACGACCGGAAATGCATTAAGATGGCCGTGAAACGAGGAGGGCAGCGGAGACCAGTAAATGACTTTATCGCGCATGAAACCGCTGTTTATTGGATATCGTCTGCCCGCCGCTAATTATCTAATTAATAAGCCGTGAAAACACCGCGACTGTTTACATTGACTGTGGAAACTGGTTTAGACACTCGTTTCGAGGGATATTAAACCCCATCTTCTTACCACCTTCGTCGTATTAAATAGAAATCGAAGCTCCCCAGGCTCTTCCACTGGCCGAGAAACGAGAAACAGGCTGGCTTCCGATTGCTCCCCGAGATCGCCGGAAGGCAGGGCGCCGCCGCGGTAACGAAAGGGCCAATCGACGGATGAAGAAAAAGTAGAAAGCACCGAGAGGAAAAAAGGGGGAACAACCGGTGAAAGATATCGAAGAAGAAAGACTCGGATCGACGCGAAAGACGAAAGAAGAGGAACACGGGAGGCGAACGGAGCCAGAGTCCCGAGGGTGAAGAGAGGAGGGAAGGGGGAAGGGTAAAAGGGCGAGTGGAAGAGGGACAGACTACCGAAGATTCTCGAAGGATGGAACTATGGAAGCAAAAACAGAAACCAGTCTCACTGGCTCAAGGCTGCCTACCCGAGGAGTACCTGGCCGAAGCGGAGCCGAGAGAGCTGAGAGCCTCGGCTACCTGGTCTGCCCGTGAGTACCTGTCTGCCTTTACCTTCGATTCCTCTCTTCCTTCCTCGCCCTGCGTCGCTTCTTCCTCCTACTCTTCTTCTCTGCCATCTCTTCTTCTTCATCTTCTTCCTCCTCTTCCTCCTCCTCCGTCTCACGAGTCAGTTCTCTCGTCCAAAGGGCAGGGCTGAAGGAAGGGGGGCCTCCAGCACGGGCTACCACCTTTATCCTTGGTCCGTAGCACACCGATACGCAGAGTCGTTTCACGCAAATTCAGCGGGAACGCCTTCGTTGAGTGCGGGACCCCGAACTCGTTCCCCCGTTAAAACCGTGACGCATCGTTGGACCGGTCGAAGCCAGCATCGTCCAGCGGGTATCGTCCTCTTTGATCCTTCGACTTGGCGAAAGGACCCCAGGACCAGTCGTTCGATTCTTTCCACGTAATTATACCGCGGCCCGCGTCTCCTACAGATAACGTCCCCGTCCCTCTTCCCCCGCGCCGCCGATCCAATCGGCATTCGGATTAGACAGGCCGAAGAGGACTGCCAGCCATCGGCAGACTAATTAAGAAGGACGCAATAAATCGGAGAAGAGATAGGACACGGATGGAAACGGGATAGATATTAGACCTGGACAGCAGTGACGTAAAGTATCTCTGATGAATCGATTTCACGCGCTGCTCTGGGCCCCGGCTAATGGCTGGGCCCACGCGTATGACATCGCCGAGGATAAGTCGTCGCACCGTGAATCGTGATAATGCGCGACGACTCTAGCTGCTTGAGTTGATAACACGAGGGACTGGCCGATTTCTCGCGGGCAATTGGCGTTTCAGGCGCTAGGGGTTGGTGATAATTCTGTGATTCTAAGGCAAGATGATACAATGCAATAGTTTTTGAGATATTGGCTTTCAATGTTTTGAACCTTCATTTCATTATGAAGTCACTTCATCTGATTGCAGAATATTCTTTGATTCTACCTGCCTCTGTCAAAGTTTTGATTTGGTGAATTTGAGAAATACGTAAACTTCAGTCTTCGTATACCTATACTTTGAGGCAGCATTAAAGGATCGCTTATTAGTCGAATTCGAGCTGCTGTAACTTCCCTTTAAATGAAAGCAATTGGATAAGAGTTAAACTCAAGAATGATAGAGTTAACCTGCAGCTAAGTCCCCTCTACCACCCACCCCTCCATAAGTCAATCGCTTCACATTTATGCGGTGCAGCAGTCGCCGTCGGCTAAGCGCGACACTAAAATCCTTTAACACCTTGTTAAGCCAGGGCGGTCGGTAGCACCGGTGTATCGTTACTCTCGAGTAACGAGTATCGAGGCCTGGATCTCCCCTTTCCATCGTCCAGGCAAAAATCCGCTAAACATCCTTACGAAACAGCCTAGTGTGACTTCATAACAGACCATTCCCCTTTCTTCATGCTGCGCGCGCCGAAGAATGTGAACTCGTTATTTCAGCTCGGCGGAGTGCAATCCGCGCGACACGAAACGCACGGCATTCCATCGTGTCTCCTTCGGACGTTTGCTCGTCTAAACAAACCCACCCCATCTGGCCGCGACGGTATAAATCGTAATAACGCGCATATTCTCACGAAACGAGCAACATTGCCTGTCCCTAATCCCCCTGCCACCGGCTGGCATCGACGACAACGTCCCACTTAGGCCGATCGGACGGTATAACAAACTGGCGGAGGCTGAAACGCAGCCAGTCGGCCAGGCAGGCAGTCGCCGGTCGCGCTGTAATCGCGGAATAATTGAATCTGTGCTCACCACACGCACCGACCTCTCTCTATCTCGATTTCTTCCTCTATCCGACTTTCCCCTCTGCCCTCTTTCCGTCTCCTTCTGCCTGCTGCCCTCGCCGAGTCTCTGTCCCCCTCGCGAAGCCTTTATTTATAAGCGCCTCGAGCTACCGGCATAAACCGCGGCGAGGACTGCATTCATAAAGACAAGAGCGCCTCTGGCTGCCGCCAGCTTTCCTAGACCAGCTCCCCGTGTTGTTGTTGTCCTCGTCGTCGCGGTCGTTGCCGACGCTGGTGGCGCTGGTGCAACCGACGACCCCGTTTACATCGTGCTCGAGCCCCGGGGCGACGCTACCTCGCTTACGAAGAACGAAGAACGATACCCTTTTTGCCTCGTCCTGCTCCTACCGACAGCTTTCGCCTCTGCTCTCTGTCTTCTCCTCCCGCTAAACGCTGCCCTGAGATTAATGCCGCATCGTCAGCGATCCTTGCCTCTTCTCCCTAGGAGAAGCGCTTCCGGACCTGCTACCCGAGACCTCTAGACGCGTATTCTCGTCCTGACGATGGACGGTAGTAATATTCGGGGGATTACAAATTGCCCAGACCCGGGAGAGTGATAAAGGTATCGATGCTTGACCTGTAGCGTTTTACTGCTACTGTGAGGGCGGTGGGCTCGGGGACTATTAATCAGCTGTTTCTGTGGGCTAGGTGCCTATGGTGTGGAAGGTCTTTGGCACTCAAGGGGACAGAGTTGTCTATTCTCTCAGTGTGGGGTCGATGAAGAGTTCACATAGCGAGGGATATGTTTTTGTGACACTTGTGTGCTTGTATACGCATAGGTACACATAGGTACACATACTTTGATCTTAGCGACGTGTGGTATCAAATGCAGGCAAAACTTGTTTTATGTAGATAATTGTAAAGAACAGTAATACAGAAATGAACACATATCGAGGGAATATCCTATCTACGCGTAAAATTAAACTAAGACCTACTGATCTTTCATATTCCATATCAATATTTAAGGCAGTATGGAAATATATAAAGTACTTAAATGCAAAAATTGAACTCTAATCTACTATTCTTGCTACTAAAGAACATCGAAGTGATTTCTCGGTCAGCACGAAAGGACACTTCCCTACCGCAACAAAGCACAAAGTACTCCCCGACATATCATAATGTTATTTGCAATAACAATGGAGCATTGAGAGCTCGCGGCAGGTTAATGCATCGTTCTCATTGCGAGTCTGGAGTCTGGACAGAGGGGAGGATGCAGAGTCGGTAGGAGAGAATCGACGGCTCCATGTATCGCGGCAGGCGACTTAATGCACCTGAGCAGAAGCTTAAACTCGCGTAAAGAGGATACGAGTCGAGTATATCCTTGAGTGCAGAAGGCTATTCCCTGGCCTTGGATGTCCGTTCGTTATAGACGCTGAGTGTGGAAACGCCAGGCTCGTTATTTTCCGAAGCGTTGTGTAATGAAGCGCTCCTTTCGAGAATACGCGCCAGAGTTTGCCACGAATCGTTATTAGTTAGGGCTGCTGTCATGAGCGTATGTATATTCGCTGCAGGAAGGCGATATCTTTAAGAGCAATTAAAAAAAAGCATGAACGAAGCTACCACGTACGTGAAATTGTTTATTGGTTCGACTGGAGGAAAGGAATCGTGCTGTAGCCGAAGAAAAAGAATGTCGATGGGGAATCGCGATCGTTTGAATCATCGGACAATGCGGATGTGTCATTGGTTTCCTTCGTGAGAGAGTCCTGGTGGATTAGCGCGCATCCTTGGATAGTAAGCAGGATTCCAGACGACGCGGATGAGTAAGTAATCGTCTGCATTGCTGTGTAAAAGACAGCTGAAGTCATCCTGTGTGGGCAGATATGCTATCGTATGGGAGGTGTCTCCTTTGGTAGTGGAAATTGCTTGGGATGGGATAGAGGCAAGTCAGACTCAGTGCAAACACTTCAGAGCTTGTGAACATACTTTCCTGGCCTTAGGAAATTTAGGAAACTCAATTTATTTTCTTTTTATTTCGAGGACTAAGAATTTGAGAAAGCATATAATGTAAAGACTCTTACAATTCCCTGAATACTTTTGCCTAGAGTTCTTGATACACACTCTCACATCTTCTGAAGTAGCAACAGTTATCTTAATTTACCAATCCAATAGAGTATTAAATTCAATTAGAAACAATTGTAATTATATCGTGGTACAATTACATATATATTGTAATATGTCACGATTCAGACATCGTTCATAAAAAGTTCTCCAAGTATCAAACGAATTATAAAGGGTTTCATGAATCCATAGTCCCCCGTATATTATCTCCTGCAATCCAGTATTTTCTTTATTAGATTTCACGTCCCATATCCTGGGTCAACCATAACTGAGTCCCACGAATCCTGAGACACTAAATCCGCGTAATATCACGGCACATCGAGCTGAACGGGATGCCTCGCGCAAAGTAATCCTCGGGCATCCAATTTTTTCCAGTCCATTAAACCGGACGTTGGCGTACGTTGTGTTTGGATTCACGCTGGTTGCTCGCCAACTCATGGCAATTACACGTACGTAATAATATATCCCATTATCGGCCCATAAATTGGAGCGCAGCGGAGCGCGTCGATTCCAACGAACAATATTCAAGAAACTTCGCCCCGTTACTTTGGACTTCGCGGTGATATACGGGCTCTCTTGCGATGGAAAATCGACGACATCGATGAAGCTGTGATATACGCGAGGGAAACGCGCAAGAACATGCCAGCCAATCGAAGGTTCGCCTTATGATTTACTAACAGAATTCAGCCACGGCCTAATTGAGCCTCCTATAAACTACCAATGCTTAAACCGTAATAGAACGTCTTTACATACTTGTCGTGAACGTACTCCCGTTCCCCGGTTACGTGTATGTGTATCAATCTGTTGACTTGTTGATAGTGATTCTTGAGATGTTTTTCTAAAAATTTTGGGTAAAAGAGTTGGACGTAGTAGTCGAAGATCGTGGGAAATAGAGTTCAACTGTAGCTCCGCACACGGAAAAAGGCTTTCGAACTATGTACTTACTACTGGAATCGGGAACAAGCACAGATACAAGATTTAAAATTTTCAAATTTTCAAATTTCCAAATTTTCAAACATTCAAATTTTCAAATTTTCAAATTTTCAAATGTTCAAATTTTCAAATTTTCAAACATTCAAATATTCAAATATTCAAATGTCCAAATTTTTAGATTTTATTACAGACAGCTGCGTTTAAATTTCTCGGTATGTACTACCTACTATGAAATGTCTGAAATCGTTAAAAGATTAATTTCCTGATTGAATTGATACAGAAATTCATATTTAATGATCTGGTTAATGGCTCATGTGAGTCAGTCAATGGAATTTAATCACAGTTCATTTTGAGATAGCCATCGACGTTTTAATAAACTGAAAATGGGATATTTCAGCGAACTCGTGAGATAGACTGCTGTGCGCGAAAGAAAACCGAGGTTCGATATTCCCGTTTCGACGGCTATACACGCTGCTGAACTGCCCGTAAGAACCCGCAGGGGTTTCTAGACGCTCCTTTTAGCCGGTTCTGATCCGTGACGAAATATTAATTGACACAAAAAAGTAGTAGCTCGACGGACCTTACGTCCCTCGCCACCTTACGAAACTCCTTTTGACCGTCTACGTTTGGTTTCTATAAACGTTTGCTCGAATCTCGACCACATATATTAATTTGTATGAAATCCTGGATGAAAAGGAACGACTACTGTCGTTCCAAGCGTACTATTATTAGGTTTTTAGATTTGTAATTGATACCATGAGGGTAAAAAAAAGGACGTCACAAATTGGTCCTTTTGTGTGAGATAATTCTATTAATTTAGAAGATAGGAACGCTGGAAATTAAATGAATTTAATTTTTTCTTCTTTGTTGGCAATCAGAGTTTTGAGTTTCTATCAGAATATTCACAGTGTACTTAACTTTTTATAATAAAATTATTTGTAGATTAATATACCTAAATATTATTATTTAAAATTGAATAGCTTTCATTTCACTTAAGAAATAAAACAAGGGAACAAAAAAAGTTAATAAAATGAAAAGGAAAAACTCAAGGCAAACGGGGAATCAGTTGATATAGACGTCATCGGAAACTATTACCCTGAAAATACTATCAGCAGCCATTGAAGTGCACAGGTGCAACAACAGCAGGGAAAACAAGAGCACTGGGTGCAGTAAAACTCTACGCCACCTTCTTTGTCCTTTCACGAATTTACGAAGCGTTTTTATGGCTCTGGATGCTCCTCGTAAATCGACGGCACCCATATAATATTCCGCTGTAAAAGCGTGAACAGAAAAAGGGAGGGGAAACGGCACTAAAATCCTCTACGCGCGAAGCTGTGTTTCACGCGAACGAGCGCCAATCGACCGCTGCCTTTCTTCGAATCAATTTCCGCCTAAAATAAATACCAGCGAACGCGTTAATAACAGTATTTATATTCAGGAGTTAATTTTCGGTGATTAAGAAATCGTAAAAGCTGTAAAATTATTCAAGATTCAATTCTCTTCGTTTTCATTCGTGGATCACTGTAATTTAAAACACATAGATGTATCATACAAAGTGACATGCAAAATTGCTCTGTACTCAACTCATAACGAGGAACTATAAGTCCCAAGTGTCATCAAAATCGAAACGGATCATAAAATAAAAAAATCATGTCTAGAGAATTTCTAGGAATGGTAATGTGTATCAGGTATGTCGTACAGTGTCGACGATTAACTCGTGGGAATTAAAACATTCCCGTGTCCAGTGGCCGCGCGTAATTCCCCGCGATGGCAAATCAACTCGAGCGTTTCTTCGTTCCTAATCTGTGGCTGTAATCCGGTTACTCGAACGCATTAGCCTTTCGGCCTCCTACAAGTGTCAAGGTGTGACAGGTGAAAGGACGGGCCCCGAGAAAGGTCTTTACGACTTTCGCCGCTGCGTCCCGCGTCCTCCAGGGTCAGAGAATAAAGACGAGACCGAAATTCCCCGATGGAAAATCCTCGGTTCTTGGGCTGCTGCCTTTTAATTCGTCCCTGTCTTCAAATGGTAGCGTTTAATAGTTTTCTGCGATAGCACCGGCCGCCTGTCACGCTCGACGTAATTGCCTGCGACAAGCTAATCTCGAAATACGATAAACGCTTCGATACGTCCAACGTCTGCGTAATTTGCCCGGTGGCCAGTTGTGTAACGCAATCTATCCGCTTTTACTTCGTCCATTTTTCTTTGAAATGATGATGGCCATGTGAAATGCTATTAGCTGGGAATTTTATGGGATTGGGACTTTTAATAGAAGCAATTCATTCGGAACAAATTAATATGTATCGAAATTCCAATTAACGCTGTTTAAGTTCACGTATTTAAGTTATCAAAGGATGAATCAAAAGACTTTAGGAATAATTTTTCTGACTAAAGATCAATTTAATTCTAGGTATTAATAACACAGATTCAAATATAAAAAGACTGTAATTATACGCACTTTACAATATTATTAACAACAAAGTGTATGCCTGCAATGAATGCAATTCAAAGATAAAAAGCAGTAGGCCCCCGAAACCGCAGGACGAAAGGGTACACACGAAAATCGCAGGCAGAAGATTCGAGGGCCGTTTATTAATACCAGCTCTGAAGGCTCTCGAGCAGAACCGAGGCGGCGAAGCGTGCTCGCAGGGCTCCGCGGTGATTAGCTGGCCTCGACAAGGCCCCTGGCTTCCCTCAAGGAGCCCGGGACCAGGGCTCAGAAGGGGCCACTATCGCGGGGGCGTAGCGGCGGAGGTGAGACGAAGAGCGTGCAATTTTTACCTTTAATACTATAATCGAGGCCCTCCCCAGCCTCCAGGATCATCGAAACCAACTTCTCATCGACAATCTCTCGGGTGGAGGCCTTCGTACACCGTAGGAGCGAAATTAATGAATCGAGAAAGGGGTCATCGAGGTCTCGAACTTCGAGGAATCCAGCAGAGCACATTTTGGTGAGACTGTGGACTCGGATCGATGATAGCAGAGCTCTGGAGATGGTACGGTACGAAGAATGTTAATTAGTTAATTAAAACGTCTTGGTCCGATTCCACCTCGGGATATATTTAGATAAGGCGAGTGTCCTATATCGGCCGCTTTTTCGGGCGGGGAACCAGTCGTGATTACGCGCCAGTCCTGATGCATTCGGCTGTGAGATAAGTCCAAGATGGACCGACTGGCTGCTCGCTGCATTTAGAAACCCGCTACGAGTGATTGGATTATTCTACCCAGCGGAACGCGGTATGAACGTTAACGATTAATTGATTTATTGTAAAAACCATAGCATCGGTCGGATCCAATCACTTCGCGGTTAGCTGCGAAATCGATACCGTTCGTCGACGATTATTATTACCATTACGTTACGAAGATTGGATTTCCTTCACGACTTGCTCCGCTTTAAACTTAATGGACATTGGCAATCAGTGTTATTGGACTGAATATCAGGCTGCTGTGGATGTTTGTTTGTTAAAAGAATTAAATCTCGTATTTTGAGCTTAGGGAACCTTTTACTGAACAATATGAACACAATTACTTATGGTATTTAGGTGCATGGTGACAGCTTTGGCCTGAACACGTTTATAAATTGCTTTCGCACCTGTGATAGGGGTGCGTTAACTGCGCTCGCGAGCTCTCAATGAGGTTGCACTAATGCTGGATCACTCGAGCTCAGCTCCAAGTGAGCAGTAATCCTTGGATCTTAATTCACATGCCTTGTTAATTTGTGTAAATGGTGGAGATATGCGTGTCTGGAGAAGCAACTAATGGGGATACAAATTTCCTCGAATATTTGCAAGTCTAGGCAAAGGTACGAGAACTCTGTAAGTTCTAGTTATATATATTGCAGAATTTTATAGTTCACAAATTTACTTAACATAAGGTAATCTTACAGAATACTACTCGTGCCTTTGCAAATCCTCTTGACTCAATGGAAAACTCTACAGACCTAAATACACAGTGATCTAAACAAACGTTCGCAAACATGCGCAAACCACTTGTGCCACAAGCGGTGGAACAGCAGTAACCAGCATCGACCTCGAACTATTTTCTTGCAACGTAATTACAATTGGTTCCAACACAGATTGCTAGTCGATTAGAATCGAACGACCACAATCTCTTGTGCAGCATGCGCGCAAACACACTTTCCGCTTTCACGACGCGTCAGATAATACGATTACCAGCGAGGTATTATGCGTGGCTATTACGTGTACCTGTGGCATTTGCGTTGGCCGCTGTGGTCGGTCGTTATTGAAAATCGCGCTGAGAAACGAGGACCGTGGCGATCGCAATCTTGACATTGATCAGAGATAACGGACAACACGGGTCTCTATCATCGATCATTAGTTTCTACCGGACGTCCACCTAGATCACGGGTTCTCAAACTTTTCCCTCTAGACCCCAAATGATCCCAGTCGTTTTCTGGTCAAATATGGGGACTTCGAAAATTTACACAGTTTGTCTTGATTTTTAGGATCATGCTTCGATCACTTTTTTCTAGTCTCTGAGAAGATAAAACGAGTCATCAATACATGGACTGTTAGACATATTATTAATAATTAGTTGTATTGCAAGTAATTTGAATAAACTGCTTGTTGATTTTATAGAAGGAAATTATACTTAAAAAAATTATAATTTAAAGACTCCATTGAGAACTTCTTATGTCTTCTTAGAATAATATCACGCTCCCTTTTGAAGAGAAGACATTATCCAGATTGAGAACCAGGTACCTACATTCGAAACGAGCCAAGAGCATTTCATGTGGTGAAAAGGAGCTTCGCCCTGGTTGCGAAAGGCATCCAGCTCGGCTTCTCGCGATACGAAACGGTACGAGCTTTGTTTACGTCGCCCCCAGCCGAATAAAAAAGTTTCTCGACCATTCGACGCGTACATCTTCTCCATTGACGTACAGAGATATCGCGCCGCCATGTATAGTGATCGATCGCCTTCGTTGGAGCGAAACGTCGGCCGAAGATTCGAAAGTTCGCTTGCAATTTCGCGAGCCAGGTCTCAAGCTTCTACCCAGTGATTCTGAGAGGGAAAGGAAGAAGATTAAATATCTTCTCCTAGCATTAGGAGATACACACGGATCTTGCAAGTATTTGCATAGGTAACTCGAATTGCCAGACGTGAAACGGGAGAAGCGTGTTAAACCGCAAACGGCTAGGTGTAATGTTTGCGGAGTAGGAAAATGGATGGAATGAACTATCATTCGATCGTCTTTGCTATTTCCGGCGGTAGTGGATCGATTTAGTTAATATATGTGTATTGAAATGCAGAGAGTTAACAATATGCGTAGCGGAAACTATTGAAAAAATGACTATTTTGTGGAGGAGATCAATACCTGCCACAAAAGACTTCGTTTAACTAATTTGTGTATTTGGAATCTACAATCAGTGTTATTTAGGTGTTTTTCTGTTTTGCTTGCGTAGGTATAAATAACCCTCGAGGTTATAATAGTCCTCATTCGCTCCAGAGACATCGGAGGGTGCGGATCGTTCCCCTTGGAACGTGGGGTAGGTTCCAGTTGGTTTCCCTGACCCTTGGCCATGGTCCATGGACCAATAGAACCCTACCCCTAATCCTCTGTCTTACTTTCTAGATTTCATGGTCCTCCCACCCTTCAGTCTTTTTTAACCCTTTCACCTTCTACTGATTCTATCCCTTCTACTTCTTTACCCCTTAGATCTTTTTTATTGTCTTAGTCTTTATCCTCCTACCCATTAACCACTGCACTTGCTTCTTCATCCCCTTAGCCCTGAAGTCTTCTACCCCTTGGTCTTCCAAGCCTCTACATACAAAGCAGCTTTATGTACTATAAACATTATTCAATTACAACCCAAATTACTATATTCTAAGAAACATAAAGAAGATTTGTCCAATTTACAGGTTCGATCCTTCTTAATTTTTAAATCAGTCTCCATTAGACTAAAAGCAGAAACTACAAAAGCTTCCCACTGTTAAAATATCTTCCATTCGTCCTGCTCGAATTACAGTTACTCTATAGTCTGTCGGTCCCCAGCGACCAAGGGACTCAACACCTTGTTTAAGCTTCACAAACAGTGCGATGGGATTTCAGGTTCGAAGCTCCCAGCACGCCAGCGTCCCGGTGGCCTCCCCTCGGACGAGGACAAAGACCAGATTTGCGTGGGCCAATGCACCGTGTCCCGTGCTGCATCGAAGCAATTACTCGTCGATCCTGTCCAGAGCACGGGAGGAATCTTCATCGGTCATCGGCGATCCGGATGCCCGTCACGTGGCAGCGTTTTGCGTGAGTACCACCGTAAGATCCTGAAGAGCGGTCCATTGAATGGAGGGTCGGGAGAGGAAGACGGCAGAAGAAAGAGACGGAGAAGGGACGAGGAGGCATACAGGGATCCTGACGACTGTCGCCTCAATGCAAACGTCTAGACGTTACGAATAAATGCGGCTCCGTCTTCCTCTTTACTCCATTCTTGCACTGTATCTTCCTTGCAATTGTCGTCGATGTCCATTTCTTATTTGCAAGCTCGATGGCTGCAAGAAAAATTAACATCTCTTCTGATAAGAACACTGATTTACCTTAGAGATATCTACTTCTTGCAGACTTCGAATTTGAAATGTGCAAAAAACTAATCTTATAAAATTGGTACTAAAATCACGTAGCACCATCTAGAAGAGTCCTCAGTTCCACAAAGTATCCAAGAATAAAGATCGAACCTTCGATTTATAACGACTCGGTTCCAAGTAATCAGGCTCGGCGCACTTTTTCCCTAGCCAATTACCAGCCGCAAAGATGCGTCCTTGTAATTAAACACTCGTGCTTGATGCGTTGAACGCGTACCTCTTGATACGACCTCTGTCATTCTTCGCTCGTTACAGAAATAACCCGACAGCATCTCCTGAAACGACCCTGGCCCAGCCTCGTCGCTATTACACGCGAGCGTTTCGCTAAAATATCGTCGACGTAATGGAACGTTTCTCGCGGGACGAATAAACGAGGTGCAAGTGCTCCTTTCCGCGGCGCGCGTTTAATCGTTCGCTGGAGGATATCCCAGGCGAACCCGCGCAACTCTGCAACCATTTTGCCGTGCGAGAGGCGCTGATAACCGCTGATGTTTCCCCCTTATCTTTATTAACGCGTATCCTTGTTAACTCCGAACCAGGAGAACCAGGCGACCGAGAGGCGTTCTTCGCCTTCTACCTTTCATATTTTTCCAGCTCGGTTCAAAAACTCACGCGTGGAAATAAAACGGTCGGTGGCGAGCGCGCTCGTGCGGTCGCGAGCACGGCTGCAACTCGGTCCCGCGGCCAATGCAACCGATCGAGAAAGAGCGGGGGAGGGAGAAGGAGAAGAGAGGAGCCGGTTGGCAAGAAATTCCTGCAATTTAATGGGATTCTTTGATTGGTACTTGATGCCAGTCGCCATTGGCCCGATACATACGCCACTCACGTACCCCGCAGGCATTTATAAGAATCGCGGTTTCTGTCCTCGAAGGGGATTTAGGCGTCACCGATGCTCTGCCCGATTCTTCCAGAGGTCCGCCACCGTTTCAGGGAACGACTGTGAACCTAGAAATTATGAGTTACTCGCCTGTCGACCTTTTCAATAATTCCCAGCTCGTTTTCCGGCCCGCTGCGGAGATTAAGCCGAGCCGGTGCTCCAATATTACCGAGAAGAGGAGAAACAGGCTGCTAAATGGTAACCCGAGACTGCGTTAAACGCCGTTCAATAAAATTCTATTCGGAATAACGATACAAGAGGACGTCGAAGATCTCGGCTGGAGATTAAGGTTTTATTTCACTGGCATTCCAACAGTTACTTCACCGAGAAATCTTGACGTTAATACTATCGAATGCTTCCACGGTTCAGTCGTGAAACGGTAACAATCTTTCCCCTCGTTATTTAGCCATCGATTCTCCTCGCTTTGCACTGTAAATTACGTTCCATCGAGTGCTTTCCCGAGTCCCGTTGAAAAGCCGAGGCTCTTTCGTTATTAATCCACGACGATACAGGCGGAAAATTGAGCAACAAACGACACCGCTATCGCCCTTATAAATAACGCGGGGCGAGTATCGCGCAGATTCTACTACTTGCTATTCCCCGATCGCTGGCACTCGCTCGTAACAGCACATCCCAGCTTTTCGCCGTGAGCATTCCAGAAATTTCTCGAGGATCGCCAGGATTCCGAAGGTGGCACCCTGTGTTACAGGATGTACACGCGATTAGCCACCGATGAAGGCCCCCCTTCCGTGTGAAAATTGTCCGCGAGGATTCTTCGATAGCGTCGAGGTTTCAGTATAAACGGGTAATTGGTGTCGACAGAGTTTTCCACGACGCTGCCACTTTCTCCTGGATATTCTGAATATTTTCGAAATTTATGTCTCCCCCGTGTCTCGCGCGTGATAAGGGATCATCGAGGATATGTGGATGTAGAGGGAATGAATATAGACGAATATACCTGGAAAATTCTTTCAAGCCTTTCGAATGGCTGCGACTGTCCCATCGAGGCTCTCGAGTTTCACGGTTAATCTACCATCTACGCGTCGTCGCGTCGTCGAACTCCGAAATCCTGGGCCTGGTCTATCGAGTACGATCTTCCTTCTTCCCTGTGTCTCTTAACGAACAACGGACACGAGTCGTTAATAGCTGACTCTGCCACCTGAGGGGCGTCTCCCGATTTTCATGGCAAAGAAACACTCCTCGATGAACCCCCAATTTCCTGCTGGGATAATGATCCAGTTCAAGAACATGGCTTGGTAATTGACAGGTGACTCTTCAGTGGTCCGCTCCTGTTGGAGGGTCCTTAAACGTGGAAATCTTTGGGTTTTTAGGGATAAGTGTCTATTAAGTCTAGTGGCTTTTTTTCCCTTTATTCTAGGTATTCTGGGTTTTTTCTACTAGTGTGGTCGTTTGTATGTTTAGACTCTTAGAATCTTCTTTTAAATTAATTGAGGTGATTTAGGGGTTGATAACAAGTGGCAATGGTATTAGAAGCACAGGAAGTGACTAGATTTTTACTCAACTATCGAACATGGTAAAAAGAAAGTAGTCAAGTTATGGTAATATTTCTAATACTACAAGCAAAGTGAATTAATTTGCCTTTAATTAACGCATTCCAATGGAACAGGTAACTTATCCAAGATTCCGAAAGACGAGATAAAGTTCCTTCTTAAAATTCTTTACTAATTCAAAAAGAGGTACATCTTAATTGGAGTACTAAAATTCCATTATAAATTCATTGAAATTGCGTCGAGCTTCTCGAAGTACAACGAGATCGATTCACGTCGACAAAAGAATCCAATTTACCGGAGACCGGTAGAATTCAGGTCTTCTCTTTCTCCAGGGAACAGCAGCAGCAGCATCGTTAATTCTGTGGAGGCAGCGATCGATCGATCGCTCGGTCGAACTCGTCGCCAGCGGTGTCCGCTTCTTCTTCCCCGATCGTTAGTTAAAATCCCATTAGTCCCGGAGATTTCTGGTTTTCTGGAGGACCCGTCCGTCGCGTCGGTGTCAGCCGTGTAGATGCCACCATCGTGATATATTGGGAACGAGCAAGGTGGCTTTTTAACGAGCCCGAGTGTCGTGCCTCGTGGGAGAGACCGATTTTCGGCTTCGCTGGGATCAACAGGTGTCTCCTCTACCTGTCGCCACGTTTCTGTCTTTCATTCAGCCTCGTCACAATTACCAGAGGCAAGTGCCTACTTATGACACTGGAACTGGTTGAACATACTTTGAGCCAGTTATGAGATTCAATTGGACATCCATCACGTCCCGTTTATGCAATGTCAACGAAAATTCGAGGGTAATAATTTCAGTGCAATTAATTAATCCGTGGTTTTCGTCTACCTCGTTTTCAAACACACTGTTTATAATCACTTCGCAGATTATGGGTAGTTTGTGTGTAGGTTTCGTATACCAAATCATTTTTTTATAGTGTCGTTACTATACCTATTTAGGTATTTTACCCTGTCATTAATTAATCTTGTCATCAATTAACGATTAATATAAACAAATTTCGTGGAAATCACTTCAGTTGTCATTGGTACCTCACAGTCCTCGTGATCACAGCTCAAGTCCCTGTCCTCGTGGAGATCAGTATCAAATAACTAATTAATCAAAGCCCCAATTTCGTCTCCAATGTCCACTATCAGCAGATATATCCTGTAACGCTTATAAATCCACGACGAATGCACGATCATTGCCTGATTAATACCGTCAAAAATCATTATCAAATTGCCGGAGCGGTCTGGACGTTCATTAAATCTTTAATTAAAATTCGCTGATCGACTTTCCTCCCTCCCCTCCTTCTCTACCCTCTTTTTTTCCATGCACAGAGAGTATCCCCTCGGTGGAGGCAGATAACGAAGAATATCTCGGCGAAGGCACACGTGGACCCTGGGCTCCTAATGACCGAACCACAGGAGTCGAGGAACCTCTGGATGCCGATCGTGGATGCGCCACGACCGCTGCCGGAAGATTAGATAGAGGTCCTTTACTCGAATTTTTACTCCGATCCCCGCGAGATTATTTCGTTTAACGAGCACAATATGCATAGAAGGGCCAGCGAAGGGAAACCGATGGTCGCCACGGGGACTGGTGGTCCCGTGAGCCAGTACATCACGCGAAATCACCGATGCACGCACCACTGAACCTCGCCTCCCTTATCTGGGCCCTTTTCTCTGCCATTAATTAACCCGACCGAGGCTTATCGCCAGCCCCGAGCTCGCATGGAACGTCGACGGTTGCTCGCACGGTGACTCGGCGATCGCCGCGCAGAAAATTGAACGATCACCCTTCTCGGGGCCTGGATCGGTACGTCATCGACTGCTGATTCGATTATTACCGAACCAAAACGTCCGTGCCCGCCCCCTTTAACGACGAAACGGTAAGAAGCCAATCCCCGTGTAATTACAAATTTTTTTTGTCTACCCGAAACGTCGACCCTCGTTGCGCGCGCTTCGAGAAGCCAGCGATCTCGTACCGCATTATATTGCATAATAAGTGACTTGGATGAGTTTGATTACTTTGCGTTAATTTGGGAGCAAGGATGATAGGATGCTATCATTTTCAAAATAATAATAATTGATAGGTATCCGTATAGATTTGAGTTTCTGTATTTAATATTCAAAATTATAAATGTGCCACGTCTATCCACGAAATGAGAGTAGAAACTCACTATGGCTTATCTACTTCGTCTTAATTTAAAGTAAATTAACTAAATACCTGTCTCTATTACAAGAAATTGATAATCCCACAGTAGGTAACAAGATAATTCTATACTTTCTAATTCCTTTACAAAAAATAGACACCTGCGATAATTCGAAATTACTAAGTCAGCCCGCAGAAGCGATAAAAGAGCCACTTTCGCTAAATACCAAGGACCACCTGTGGCGATCGTGTCAAAGTAAGCGTTTCGCGGTGGACGAGAGAAAATCCATTAAAAAGGGTATCGATAATTACGCAAGAAGCCATGGCAACCTCATAAATTTCAAAGGACGAATTTTTTCACGGTGACACGCGTATTAGCAGTTCCCCGTCGATTTTTCACCGATCGGGCCTTGCATGTAAACGTGGCCAAGCCGTCGATAAATCTCTCCTTTATCCGGTCATCCATCTCCACGCATCTTCGTCCGATCGTTATTGACAACGTCACTGAATTAACGGTACGATACCGCGTCTCTCCGTCGTCCTCCCTCTACCCTCCCCCGTCGGTCTGAAAGGCCGAGATGCGTCTTTTGAAAAGGACGAATTAGAGGCTGGTGTATCCCTGTGCCGGCGTCAAACGTGATTCCACCGTGCGTTCCATACGAGCCGAGCACAATCACGGATCGACGCGTCCGTGTCCGATTCGAGGCGCGTTAGCACTCGCGCCAAAGAACACGACGTGTACGGGGAACGTGTAATTTGCTGAATAATATGTTTAGCCAGGACGCATTATTAATTCATGAAATCGCGGTGTCCTCGCGTGAGCGTCGATGAAAAGGCTGTTCAACCGGGCTGATTGGCGAAAAAATTATACATTGTTGGAAGAAGGGCTTCTTTTTGCTCCACCTCTTCGAGGAAAAGCCTACGTCTGTATATAATCGCCGGAACTCAGTCGAATTTTGCCATCGTCCTTTCTTCAACGCGAATTCGCTCGGTCTTAGTCACTCTGGGATTTAATAAGACGATTGCTATGCGCAAAGGTTTCGCAGGATCCAACCGTTTCGTTTACTTTACCATCGTCCTTGGAGTTTAATTAAACCAATTCACGACGATCGAAAGTAGCATGCGTAGACCTGCTCCCTTCGTTTTCGTTGCCATTGGAGCGATACTAATTGCACGACGATTTTATTCGAAGCGCTTTGCGTGGCGCAGCCAGCGAGAGTCGGCCGCGATTTCGCGCAGGGAATTGGAAGACGGAATGCGGTTTTATAATTCGCGGGCCACGCGTAACGGGTACGCGATTTCAGTGCAATTAGCATGCCGTGTCAAAAGGACACCTGACATGTATTCGCGGGTAACGGAACTGGGGAAACGGAGTTCCCTCTAGCCGCGTGATACGCATGCAAATCCCGCCGATCGACGAGAATTCCTTTCCTTCTCGCTTGTTCCTGACCGTACCTCTTGCGAAACAGTGGAAGGCAATCGTTTATTACCTGCGGTGGTTTATGGATTAGTTATTGGAAAGTGTAGAAGGAATTGGAATAGAAGGGAGTTTCGAGTTATACTCTTTGGTGCAAATTTTCTATTATTTTCTGTGATTTTGGTCATTTTCGGAACAAGTAGAAATTAATATACTAAATAATCTTGTATATTTTTCGTACACTGTTGGTGAAAAGTTGGAAATCATTTGCTATTTTTATTATAATTGAGTTTCACTCCAGTGTTTCCTATGACACGAATTTAATATTGTATTTGTAATAAGATAAACTTCCTGGAACTCGTGTGTTTTAAATAGTTTGTACTTATAGTGCCTATTTAGTCATAAAGAAATTAATTTACAAACTGTTTTCAGACTTTTCACCGCCAGTATATTTTGCACATTTGCATACCACTCTTGAAGTTTAAAACTGATACTTGCACATTAAAAGCTGCAACTGCAAGGTACGAAGTTCATTAAAATTTGCACGTTAATTTTCCCCCGTCACGAACGTCAATTTCACGACAACGGATCGAAGGCAGAAGCCAGGCAAGAAGCTCTCACAGTCGAGCGAGGAGATGCAGCGGGCCCAGGTGGAATCTGGTATCTATAGCTACCCGACGAATACCTGAAGAAAGATCATTAAAATCCCTCTGCGTATGCGCTCGCGCGGTTTGTATCCCGTCGCGTATCCATTATGCCTTAATTTCGCGAAGGCCTTTCGGTAAACCAACCCGCAGATAATGCTCGCAAGGAATAATCGAAATGATAATGAGCAGGAAACGCATCCACGGAAACCGTATCCTGATAGACAGGAGCTGGAAGATCGAAACGGAATCGAGATTGCGCTGGATGAAATCCTGATAAAGCAGAACCGAGCGTGAAATATCATTAGACGGGATCAGAGTTCACCGAGGGACCAGATGGTTGAGTACTCGCGACCTTGATGAACGCTTTTTACATGAAATCAGGCTGAAAGCTTGGGGACTAGTCGCAAAAAATCTGAGACTATTAGCGACTGATGTTTCGCCATTTGCCGAAGCAAAAAAATCATCTCCCGAGCGTGGAAATTGAATTTAACGAATTAGATCCAGTACTCGAAGTCTCGTTTCTATGAATTCTCTACTCCAACATCTGTGCCTATATGTCTGCGTCCAGCGCGCTAATTCTCGGAAGGGGGTTCGGCAAAACGGTTTCGTTTCACGTGATTTTTCTCATTTAGCGGCTGCATCTGGGGAGCCCGGGAAAAAAAGGAGCCGGGGAACACCCCGACGAATTCGGAACGATCTCACGACACGAGGGGAGACAACGAAGACAAGGCGGATGAGCACGGCAGCAACGGGCAAGATATCAGGCAGCACAGGTGGAATCTGGTATCTGACTCTGCGGCGAGGGCCGGTGGGACAGCCAGAACGGCCAGAAGGATGAGGCAGAAGGAGAAGAAGGGAAGCAAGAAGCGACCAGAAGAGGACGAAGAAACGGGCCGCAGGGAGGGAGGGGTGGCGGCCGCGCACCTAAACACCCTTGCGTGTACGCTCGCGCGCTTTCTCCGTCCACCCAGAAGCGCGTGTGCGTTTCGCCTCGGCTTCAGCCCCCTTCTGCGAACCCCTCCGGGCCCCGTCAGGCCCAGTCAGGCCCCGTCAGGCCCCCTCCGTCCTCCTTCAGCCTCTGTTGCGCTTGTAATAATGTGCTCACATATTGGAGTACCTAAGGAGGGCCTAAGAGGAGAGAAAACAGCCCGAAGCGGAGGAAGAACGGAGAAGACGAGGCCCCCGGAGGAAGACTGACGGGGCCCCTCGAGGTGGACCAACGCCGCGGCGTGTACGTACGAGCGCCGTGGCGGACGGGTGTGTACGTTAAGCGTGCCCACATGCCCACCAGCGGGAAATAAGAGAAAATAAGTGAAACCCTAAGGTACGAACCGGAGGGGGCATAGGGCGGCTCAAGGTGGAAGGGGACGAGAGGGAGGCATCGGGGCCCGTGGGGAGGCCGAGAGCGGGGAGGATCGGGAGAAAGGGGGAGGTGAACCTGTTCCCGAGGGAGTTCCTTGACCCTCGGGGGGCACACTCTCTTGCGAGCCTTCGAGAGACGCGAGAAGCCAGCGGTGTAGCCACCATGATGCCCGCCGGCTAACTCGAGGCCCTCGAGTCAGCCAGTCCCGAGGAAGAGGGAGAGGGCAGGCGATGGTAGGCTGCGGTAGGCAGACGGAAAAAGATGAAGGATGAGGGGCCACGGTAAAGAGGAAACGGGAGATGTCGAGAGAAGAGCGGGAGGGAAGGAGAAGGAGAGATGGACCAAGCAGCACCACGGTATCCCACTACCTATACTACTGATGTCCGTCCATCCGTTCGTGGCCCATGGTGCACCGTACCGCCAGGCTACCACGGGCATCGTGGCTCTCTCCGCGCTCTCGAGGACCCCGGCGAACACGGGAGAAGAAGGGACCGAGAGGGCCCGCGATGCTCCACCGTATCGTCTCGGAGTACAGGTTCTTTCAGGGGAGGCTGACCTCGGTGTTGTAACGAGCCGAGTGATCAGGGCTGCCGGGAGGATCGCGAAAATTTAATTTCGATCGCCGCGGGGATCGTTAAATGGCCGCTCGTTTTTGTTCCGACGGAGATAGATGTTTGCAATTGGCCCTGGACCGTGATTGCAACCGAGCTCTGGGACAGTGGAGCGCTCTTCCGTGGGTAAAACGAATTCGGCGATCTGTAACGTGATGGAGGATCGATGATCGACTGCTCCTTGACTCTTTGATGCCTCCGCTCACTGTCCGGACTCCTGACCGCGTCTGGAGAGAGATATACTGAGATCTTTTCACTGTACGTTGCTGCATTCGATTATATGATTAATTTAGTTGATGTCTACATTTTAAAAAAGGGACAGTATTTGCGAGAAACTAAATGGAGAAACGGAGGGATTCATTAACTCGATTAATTGCGTAGCGTTCACTACATCAGTGGAGTCCGCTGTGCCTATAGTAAAACCGTAAGCAACCAATTCTAATTCCACCTATTATCTTCTCTTCTCTTATATAGGATATAAGCATCTTTTTTAATTACTGAATTCATATCCATACCAGATTCCACCCCCTCCATGCACTAGGATCCTCACACAGGTATTCAGTACAACATCCAAGTATTAGCTCAGGAGTACTCAGCTCCATCTCCATTATCTTTTATCTTATCAAAGAAAAAGCATCGATATCGAAATGAAAGACGCGAGTCCTGACTCGTATACAGGTCAGGGCATCGTTTAAGTGCTGCGAGGCGGATGGTACAGGAAACATGTACGCAGAAGTGTTTTCTGATTCCGCGGCGATCCTTTTCGCGGAATAACGCGCGCCGTCTACGAGACGCGACTAGAAAGGAGTTCAGCAAAAGGGGAGGCCGTTTCTCGCGATAATTTATTGCCGTTTAACCGGTCGTCCCTTCGGTTTGCGCGATAACTCGACACGCGAATTACGTGGAACATCGTATACGGGGGCAGAAATTCAATGACGATCCACGCCGATGGCATTTCACCGCGAGGAGCAGATTACCGTGGCCCCATAGTCCCGCGTAATGACGGTGGACACGCGACAGGACTTATCCATTATTCATCGGCCGAAAAACAGTCTTCCGGAATATACATAATTTCATCCCATCGGGGCAAGCTCCTTCTACCATCGGGGATCTCTCTCATGGGCTGTCCCTTCTACCCCCGTTAAGGTGGGTCCACGCCAAGTATCATTATCGTTCACGTAACCGTACTTTTAATAACTTTAATCCTCCCAGAGTCCACTCGGCCGAGATAACCAGATAGAATCGTAGCACGAGAAGATGCTGGGATTCACTCTACCAGGCGGTGTAGTTCGTTTAATTTTATTTAATGGTAATTGAGGTGTAGATAGTCCGTGAGAAAAGGAACTTGAGACAGCACCAATTAATAGGTATCGCATCTCTACACCTAGTCCTATACCTGGCCACAGATTACTAAGTAACGACAGATATACTTAGATGTTATTTGAATAACAAAATACAGTGTCTGATACATTGCATCTGGTACATTATCTGGAAGTACCTTGCACTGAAAATAATACAAATACAAGAATTCCAAAGAAGTTAATTACATTTTAAAGATAGCCTCCAACAAGTGTAACCCAAAACCCCGCATTCAGCAATAACACGCAACGACAAGAGTCATAAATAAAAGTACCTGAAACCTCACAAACAATTAACCAAAAATAATTAATCATCCCCTTCTGACCCCCATCTCCATATCTCCCCGCCACAAATAACAGTCCCCTATCCCAGCACCCCGAGTCATTAACGAAATCCACAATGCAGTCGAGGTCTCGGCGTATCCCGCAAAACAGCTCGATCTGCTCTCCAGCAAGGTGAGAATACACAAGCGGCTCGGAGGATGCTCGCGATGAAACCGATCGTAAGAGATATACGTAGAGCCGCGAGCAGCGTCGCGGATATCCAAGCAGAGGGCCAGCATCCACCAGCCAGGGCACAAGTGTACCATCGTGTAATGCCTTCTAGAAAGGCGATGGGCCCGTGGCTGAACAGAGACAGTCTCCCACCAACACAGAGCCACTGTACAATTCCCCTTACACAATCGTAGGCCAGCATTGCACCAACACGAACGCAAAGGATCGTGTCGGTGCAGGCGGCTAACACGCGAGAGCGAGCGCGAGATCAGAGGAGGCACGCTGGACATGCGAGAGAGGCCAGGCAACGTGTATAAAGAGGCTACGAGAGAGGAGAGCGGCGAGGACCCATGGGTCGGGGTGAAGAGCGTTCCCCTAAGGTGGTGGGAGTCGTCGATGCTCCCGGCTCCAGGCGAGGAGGGGGGCAAGTCTCAGGAAGGGAGGCTGTCGGGGGTAGGGGCCGACGAGAGGGAGAGGAGCAGAGGCTGCCGCGTCGGAGCGACTGAGACAGGGTAGGGAGAGAGAGCCTGAGAGAGAGGGGAAGGGGGGAGGCCCGCAGGACGGCCTGCGGCTCCGACTCAGTATCCCCGGAGCGACCGACTCGTGTACCCCGCGGAGGTGCTGCGTTTCCGTGCTCCACCGTGCACTCGCACACAAACACACACGACCGCGTACCTGTGCACACCTACGCCGTTTACGTGGCCCAACACGCACGCGTACACACGCGCACAACCGTGTCACGATACAGAGCCGCGTGTCCGTACACGAGGCACGCGCGTGTGGCTCGGTCCACACACCTGTTCCCTCGAAGACACGATAGCTGCCTGAACCGCGACGCGCAGCGTGTTTATCGTGCCTAGTTGACGCGTGTGCGACGGGGTTGCTACCCCTGCCAAGGGACCGTTCTCCAGGGGTGATTCCAGAGGTGGTTGCCTCTTGCGAGTGGAACTCGATGGATTACCTCGGCGTACTCTGATCAGGGGACCGACAGTGCTCAGCGTTCGTTCGGTGAACTGGGACCGTCAATGCACGTGACTTGCCTCTGTGCTTCGGTGAAGTGACTCCAGAATTCAGGGGGTGTTCAGGGAACTGTAGAACAGGGGAATCCAACGCGCTGGACACGTGCCGCTGAGAGTTTAGGTTCTGTAATCCACGCGCGAATTCTGCGCCAAAGTGGGTCGTCTTAGAAACATCCTGGAATGAGTGCCATGGTATCGACTCGATGTGAACACCACTCGCGATTAATTACTCTGGTCGAGGTGAAACTGTGATCCGGAGTCGCAGAGAAAGGGGAAACCGAAGAGGATCAGCAGCTCAGCGATATCGCGCGATCAAAGCGACCGCGCGAGGGAAAGGTACCTGTCGCGAGAGCGTACCTGCGCGTAAACATCCTCGGGCTCGTATCCTCGTCTACGTTGGAAAGCGAGCCGATCTCTCGAGTCTCGTAGTGTCTTGGACGAGCCGTGTCCTGAGTGCGCCTTTAGAAACCCGTCTGATAGAGTGTTGACCAGTGTACGCAGTGTCTTTGAGAGGCTCCTGTATAGTGGATCGGTAATCGGTGTGTGCGCGGACCGGAAGCAGTACGGGAGCAGTGCAGTGAAGTTGGCCCCCTCGGAGGGACGGCTATACCCGGAGGAGATCTCTCGTATAACGGTTGTGAAGAGTGTTTTTTGAGCGGTTCTGAGGTGTACCGACGCAGGGAATCACTGGGAACGGCAGACAGATAGTATTGAATAATTAGGAGTGGCTGGGGAAGAGCGCAGGTGACCCACGGGGAATGGTGATGCGGTAGTCGAGGGATTCCTCGAGGGAAGACATGAGGGCGGCCGCCGCCTACGTCCTGTTCCTTGCCCACCTCATACAGGTACGTGTACGCTTTATCTGTACCGCGACAACAGGCCGCGGATTCTCTTCCGTATTTGACTCATACGGGCATGTTGCTTGTCACGCGGTTAATGGAGCCGACGGAGCGCGACTCGTGTCGCCGTCAGGGATTCCACGGCTTCAGGGATGGATCGACCCTGGTTTCGCAAGTTGTCACTTGTGGCGACGTAAATAGGAGCTTCTAGCGAATGGAACGGGGTATAAGTTGGGAAGAAATGTGTGAACATGGTGACAGTAGGTGGGGGTGGGTTTTTAAATGGTAGACTTTTGTGAGAATATTATATAATTACTTTCGAGCATCTCAGATTTTACTATCTTCAACATTTGTTACAACCTATATTCGCTACATCTTCAAATTATTTAGAAGAAACAAATTTCATTTTTGCATGCATTACCGCTTCTTGATAAGACCAAAGTGGAGTAGCACACAAGTAATTCACAGGTATATCCCTCCCTATATGAGCTCATCAGTGACCTTAATCAGAGACCACTAGGTACTTGTAATTAACAAAATTTCTAAAGTTATAATATTTGTTATTACTTCCGTATGTCACAGAGTCCCGATATCCCATAAACTACTTAACAAACATGATTTCAAAGAAGAACATAATTTAATAGCCTCTTCATCCAGAACACCTGTCATCACAAATAGCTTTCAGCTATATACAGTATTAGAGCATAGAGAGCATAGTAAATCAGATTCGACAGACTTTACAACCGATATTATTCAAACGAAAGGAATATTACGTCTCCCATTCTCGATCGAGTCAAGCAGGATTGCTCCATCAAGAGTCCAGTTAGATGCCCACCGGGCCGATCTCAGTGGACGGGGCAATTACTCGCCGATGTCTAATGATAACGTGCGGACTCGCGATAAGCGGCAATTACTGACCGTCAGCCGTCACTCGTGCAGGCTGGTGCATCGATTCCGAGCTGCACAAGGATTACATATTAATTACGTGCGTCAGGGTGAACGAAGCGCAAACTGTCGCAAAGTGGAACGATTAGATAAGTAGCTGCGGCGGGCAACGGGAGTATGAATCATTCGATGAGGTTTATTAACTTATCTTAGGCACTAATTTGATAAACGCGTAAAGACGGTCGCTACGGGGACATCTGTTCGCTCCTCTCCGTTCTGCCTTTCCTTCTCAGCTCCTCGATCGAGGCTCGACGGAACGGGGCGCGCAGAATTCTCAAGCCGCTGTTACCAAACTGTCCCATTGTCGGCGATCGTCTCTTCCGCTCAGGAACGTTTCCACGTAAATTACAGCGAGCCTCGTGTATCTGTAAAAGCGTTAAACTTCCAGCTGGCTGGCTTCGTTGCATTACCTTTGCTCGCTGTCCCACGTTTCATATCACGTCTCTCCCCTCCGTTTCCACGTTTCGTCGCTTGCACAAGGATAGGCCAGCACTCTGCATCCTCCTTGTTCTCATCAAGGAGATACATACTTACGGTGTAACCGCGGCCTTTTTTCCGCCCGACGTTGCCCCGTCACCCACACTTATCATCTCGGCTCCGCGCGGCTATCTCGCATATTGCGCGGCCCCGTGTGCCTTTCCATTGTCCTCGCGCGGACGCCTCCCCGGCCCCCACGTCGAAAAATGTGTAACACGTTGCATCGGTGTAATGGGCCGGTCTTATTTGTATCTTCCTGCGGGTTATTACACGCTCTCCTGCACGCGCGCGTTCTACGGTCAGGAAGTGAACGCGGGACCAGACGCCTGAACAGATGGAAATTCTCTTGTCGGTATTGGTCGACTGTTAAGATACGTGGAGAGATTGTTGCGAGGGATTTCTAATTAGAAAGCGTTGGGATTTTAAGGAAAGTTGGGAGATTCGAAGGAAAATTCTGTACCTCAGAGCCAGACTAACTCAAGAGCATCTTTTTCAAAGTTAAGTTCCTTATAGGATCTTATTGCTTGGTCTTCATTTTATTAGAATAGTAAGAATTTAGTTAAGTTACGTTACGAGTGAAGGAAATTTAATAGTATAAACTATTTTACTATATTAGAAAATGAGTAATCGCACTTGTTTCTTGGCTATCCTGAAAAATAACAAAAATTGACTTGGGTCACATTGGCTCTCAGGTACAAAATTGGTGTCTGAGTTCTCCTTTGTTAAAAAGAGAAGATTTTAGATCTAGAAGGGATTAAAGATTAAAGATTTGAGAGTGTTGAGTTTCAAGAATTTTTTATTTGACAATGTATGTCTTTAGATATGAAATCTACAATTTCGTCTGTCTTATATTTTATACTCTATTATATAGGATTTTTTTCCACCGTAAGCGACTACTACTTATTCTCTATAGTCATTATCTTCCATGACTTACTCTCTTATTCGACTAATAAAATACTATTGGTTACTTTCGTTAGAAAAATCAGTTGTAAGTAAACCTGGAAACAAAAGATATAATAAGCCGAGTTCCATACTTATTATCAGACAGGCAGAAACGATGATCGAAGGGCGATCGTCGATTTAAGCTACATAGTAGTAGAGTAATTGAAGCTTAGGAGCGAAAGCCTAGCGCAGCGAAAGAGTTACAAGGGGGTGAGGTCTCTCGTCCGAGTCTGTTACAAATGACTTTCGAAGAAAAACAGCTCTACCATCGTTCCCCTCGATGATTTCGACCTAGCGCAATTAAGCACCGCTGCTGCTCTCTTTCAATTACAGTCCCCGTGGAATTACCGTTATAATGCGCACTGCTTGCGGTCGAAAAAAGTTTACCAAAAGTATTCCAAGAAACCGATACACTTCTGTCACGTAGCTGACTCTGGACCACTTGACCCCCTAACAGTTACAATTAGCCGTTTTGAATTACCTTCGAGGAAAGAGGAAGAGGAAATATATTAGCTAACCACTGGATAACTGATTTCCTTCCGTTTCGACAATAAAAGGTAACTCTCCTAGTAATGAAATTTCTTCGAAGAATACATACCATTAATGAGAGTTATTAACCACTACCTTAATCAGCTTACTCAGTCAACAGTGATCAGCATCTTCCGCAAAACCTAACTAATATGAAATTACTTTTCCTGAAATCCCATAAATCAGATGTCAGACAACTAAAATCACCGTGTACTCTTCGAAAACACGAGACGTTTATAGATAGGAATAACTCGGAGCAGCCATTTCCGAGCAGTACTCCAGTTGATCGAGATTTATCGACCTTCGATCGGGGTGAATCGTCGTAAAACAACGCTCCGACGATATTCAAACAGACTAGCAAGCAATCGAAAGGTTTCGCCTATTTCACGATCGTCCGTTAGCGGCGCGTTCGCCTCCCGATTAAAAACAATTTCACGCCGGTCCCCGTGGATCCTTCGAAGGTGTTGATCCAGCCTGGCTCCATGGAGAATACTCGATCGAACTCGGACATCGCGATTTTCCGTGCACCGTTCCCGTCGATGGAATTTCTTTGGAGGGCCGCGAGCCCACCGCCGCCAGTCCATTAAGCTTGAAATTGCAGGATGCTTCCAGCAATTATCGTAAACCTCCGTTACGGAGGAACCTCGTGGGAGATCGATCTCTCGCAGGACGGGACATGCGCGAGGGAAGGATTCACTTGGGCGACTTTTATCGGCCCGATTATAATTCATCGGCCTGCCTCCCTCCAGTCGGATCGGCGCGTCTTAATTACCTGCCTCGAACGTGCTCGAGATGGATCGACTCCTGGGACGAAAAACGTACGAGAGGAGCGCTCTGCGATCCCCTCGAGATCGGTCACGCTTGTACACGCTCCAGACAAACGATTTCTAAGTATCGTTAATGCGTAATCCGCCTCGCCGTGCCTCTCTGGTCGCCACTTTTTTTTCGATACAGGTTTCAATCGCAAGGGTTCAGTTTTTGTTGATAAACTGTAGTTGGTAGTGATGAGAAGGGACATAGGTGATACTTAATGGAAGGTAGAGTATTTCATTTGATAACAAAGAGTGGAGAGGATTTGAGAAAAACTTGTGAGTGCATTTTTAGAATTATTTATTTCACTCGTATTGACTTCTAAGTGGTAGACGCGATTATACGTTTCGTTAGGAGGTAGAAAGGAATTCGAAATTACTTGTTAGCTAATGATGATAAAAAAGATAGATGAAAGCTCCTAACTTTAATTACTTATTTTACAAGTAAAACACAGTCGTACATAGGGACACTGAATAATCGCGCTGCACGTAGAAAAAGTCAAGTTCATTTATGTCACACTTAATCAAATTACCAATCCTCTTGCGACGTTAGCGTAGAATAAATAATTTATACCCAAAAGATCTCGTAAACCGCTTTACGCAGCAATAAATTCACTAAAAACATAAAATGAACGTCGAAGGTTACAGTGACCTGACGCAACCAGATAGCCACGCAGAAGGCAAAGGGGTTGAGAAAAAGACGGTCGCATGCCCTGCGGCGTTCGATGACGACCCGTTTAGCGCATTAGCGCGCCGCTTCCGCTTTTACCCTGGGAACCGATCCATGCTCGTACGAGAGTGCCTCGGTCGCTTCTTGTTCCTCTTCTTTCCATTCCTATCACCGCGGTCAATTATCAGCGGCAGGCAGGAGAGGCGGGTCGGCTGCGGTACGCGTCGCGAGATACGCCTAGTAAAACGTCTTCGTGGCGTGACACGCGCAGGGATCGAGCAGAGACCCAGAAGAGAAGCCGCCTAGCGTGACGGAGATGATAAACGCGTGCAACGGAGAGAAGGGTCGAACAGGTGGAAGTACAAGGACGAAGAGAGGCGCGTTACACGGGCGCGGAAGTACCGTTCGAGGAAAACGATCCTCGATTCGGATAAGTGAAATGCAAATGGGACGCTGGTATATGGGGGATATAGAAAAAACGGTAACTCGACGGTTCAATAAATTATTCGACGCGAGATCGAAGCAGCGAGTCTAGGGAGCGTCGAGGAAGAGGAGAGGCCTGACCCACGCGAGCGGCAGGAGCGGGACAGGGGCTGTGGTGGACGTTAGGGACGCCGAGGGGAGGAGACGAGGCTGAATACTTGGAAGGAGGTGAAAACAGGGAGGAAGAGAGAGGCGACTGACGGCGAGGCTGAGTTGGGCGGGTTAAAGCGAAGCGTTTAGCCAGCGGTCACGCGAACCTCCTATAAAAATCAGCCCCGAGGCTCCGCTCGCAGGATGCTCCGCAGATAGACAGATAATGCCGTCTGGTGGTGTTGTGCACGCCGCGATCCTGTGTACCATGGACCCGCGATTTTGTGCACCGCGCCGCACAGGTGCGTGCCTCGCAGTCCTTTTTCCCTCCTGCTGACGGTTCAGCAGCCTCCACGGTGGCCGACCCACGAGAACTGGCTTCCTTGCAACAACCTGCCCGGAAGGTTTTACGAGTTCGAGGAAAGGAGATGCCGCGGAACGGCTTTGTAATGCGCGATAAATGAGGACTGTTCGAGCCAGATCGAACGGAGCCTTCGAGGGTGAGGATATTTACGCTAGGAATGAATCTAATGTCCCTGTTAACGACTGCGGTGACTTCTCCCTGATTTCATTATTTTCATTGCAGGATTCTATTAGTATAGGGTGCTCGACAATAGGTGTCAGAAATTTTAAGGTGTGATTTTACACGGTAGAACATGAGGATAGTTAAGAATTACGAAAATGCGCTAAAGGATTCGTCTCAGAATTGTTAAGTGTCGAAAAAACGCTAATGTGTCTGATGCGGAACTTATTCTACTGCCGACGTGCACTAGCCAGGCATAACGACGTCAGTAGAATAAGTCCCGTGTCAGACACATTTCGCGCTTTTAAGTGTTTTCTCAACTCTGAAAGGAAGGCTTAAATGCAGTTTCGTCATTCTTGATTTTCGTTGTATTTTGACATAATCAGCCTTTTGAAGTTTCTGCCACCTGTTGTCGAACACTCTGTATAAGCTTATGGGTAGTTACACCATTTCTCAGATTCCAGTCATTAATTTTTTCACGTTTCGGAACTTTCACCCTCGAGAAAATAATTACGTACCATTGCCTCAAGTTTCTAACCAGGAAATACTGTAATGGTCGTTCAGAGTTTGTTGAAGTTTATAGTAGATACATAGATTTTCCACTATATCTGCCTTTCATAAATCATATCATTTTGTAATCAGAGAGCCGTGGGAATCCCCATCAATTTAGCTCAGGTTTGACATGGTAGTCAGCGTTAAACGTGGTAAATAATTATCGGGGGGAACAATAGGAAAACTCGCATGTTTGTGGGCAAGGTATCGCGTAATAGCACGGCAGCAGGCTACAAAGTGAGTTATTAAGATCAATAAAAAAAAATGAATGGGTGAACCTAGTACTTACATCAGCAGTGAGCAGTTTATGAATTGCTGTTACACTCATTCAGTCCGATTATGCGTACAGTTTTCCTTTTCGCATTCGAATTAGAGAAACTAGGTGGCAGAAAACCGATGATGAGGGAGATAACACAAGGAAAGGTAGACAGTAGTTCTCACAATTAGTGCTTTGCATTTAAGTGAACAAACAAGTGAATCACTTTGCTTGCTTTGTTTGTAAAACTATGCTTCATAATATAATTACGTGATCTTATGTCAAAAGTATCACGTTGCAGTAGGAAACATTAAAAAATAATGAACTACTTTTCAGCAAGACTTAAAACACCTCAATAAATTCCGATTCACCGTATCGCTTACCACAAAAACATTTATTACTTTCTTTTTCTCACATTAATCATGCTTCTACTGTTTACCTTTTACACTTCTTCGCGTCGATTAAATCCATAATAATCGCAATATTTATCACCATCACTCTTCTACTTTCCAAAGCGTCTGACAAATATTCCCATGAGCGTCACCAGCGCATCGAACAGGGAATCTCACGTGGCGGCCGCTTTCTCGCGTCGCGGCGGTATTGAATTTTTACGGGGGCCGATCGGCATTTTCTCAGGCGATTTAAGGAGTAATCGTTGCGTGGGTGGATCGTGTTCCCCGTGGGAAGAGCCATGGGAACTTGTCGCCGGCGCAGCAAACGGCAGGCCGTTATCGATGAGCTTTTGTTAGCCCGGTCAAGGGTGGATGAAACACGATCGAATGCTCGTTGCCCCCAAGAGGAGGGGGGGATCATCCAGTTTCTTCAACCTGATCCGTCTACCTGCCGGGAATCGAGCACCTCGAAACAAGAAGAACAGGTGTGAGTCAAGAACGCTCCGACACGCACAGTGTCCGTGTCACACGAGTTGTCTGTGCAGCGGACGCGTTAGTCTCGCTCTATTAACTATAACGCCTGCATCCGAAACTTCGAACTGGAAGAGGTCTCAATAGCAACCTGTTTTCCCTGCTGTCGATTCATAATCGACTAGTCTCTGTCGTCGACAGAGAGTCCTCTCTGCTCGTTATTTCCGTGAAGGCGAAGCGACCTGTATCGCATTTTTTAAAAAATCGAGGTGAGAACTCAATCGAGACCTATAGATCTAGGGATCTAGAATGTAGAATTTATATTTTCATAAGAAAACAGGGGCAGAATAAATGAGGGTCCAAGGAGACACAGGTCCAGAAGACAGTGCTCAAGTTAAAAACTGTAAACGTCAGTGTGATGTCACTGAAAGATATTTTGTCCTGGCATCTGGCAATACCTAACTCACGAAGGTGTCAGACCTGAAACCAGTGATCGAAGCTCCGCGTTCGGATGCAAATTTCGCGGCAATTTTAACGAAGTGGAGGAACGGGGTATAAGTAACACGAAAAACAATCAATCGTGTCGCCCTGAGCGATGAAAAGCAGTTTGGCGAAAAAAATCGCGACACGCCGAGCCTCTAATCAACGGGCTGTAGATTCTGTGGCCGATTACGCCTTGATTATATGTTTCGGTAATCATGCGTGACAGTGGCTGACCGATTATGTCCGTAAATCGAGTGTCGCAGGCATGAATTAAGAGGGAAAACGGGGACGTCGATGACGGGACGAGCCCTGCACGTTTGATCATAATCAACGGTCAAGTTCAGTGAACATGAAAATGAGCGAGCAAACGGGACAGGGATAAGACGGGGGAGAATCGATATTCGAGCGAGGAGGGCGTCCAGATGGCTGAGATATCTGGCACCTGTTGAAACGCAAACAATGCAAAACTGGAGGGATCTGGGTTTTGATTCTGGATAGGGGTATAGTGATGCAAATTGGGGGCGAGCCGATCGTGAGGGATACTAAAGACACTATGGTCTACTTGCGAATTGAATTGATGTCTTTATAATAGAATTGGACAATATGTAAATAGTTTCTAGAGTGTGCATTCTATCTATATAATAATACTTGTTAGCTATGAATATTGTTTTATTCATTACTCTTAATCTTACTATCTTCGTTCCTAAAAATTTTATTTTGGCCTATCTCTGGATGATTATTCGATTATAAAAAAAATTCATTAGCATATATCACTTCAATTTTCTTTATGCAATATATTCCAATAACTGTCATCGTAACTTTCACCCAGTGGGTGCTGATTTCTCGTACAAAAGGAACACTCTTCTCCTCCAGAAAGAATGCAACCCATCGTCCAAATCTGACCAGTTAATTAAAAGACAGGAATCGAATTAATTTATTCCCAGCCTCTCCACCCACCCACCCAGCAGATAATCCCGTCGAAAGTCATCGAAAGGATAGGCTCGCCTAAAAGCGAGAGAAGGGCAGCGATTAAATTAGAGAAATTCGCTATCGTGCTAGATCTCGGTTGTCAGGCCAGAGGAGGACTTCCCACGCGGAGTAACAGTTTTTAATTATTTCGGTAATTTGTGGCCGATCGACGGGTCGGAGAGGCGATGGAATCGGCCGAGTAGCAAATAAATATTAAGTATAGGCCTGCTCGCGATGGAGAGGGATATATGGTCGATGGTGGGCTGTAGGCGCGCGACGAGTATGTGAGCGAGCAACAAATTCATCCGTGCGGATGGATCCGTCCGCAGTGTAGAATTAAATGGTGTTCGGCAGGTCTATTTCGACGGGCCAGGTAGCGGCCACTGGTAATTACTACCTACGACTTAGGAGCTCAAAGATGAAATGAAAGGCCCTGGACCATTTTCGAAACCGAATTCGCGTCAGTTGTTGTTGCTGTTCTCCACTCTGGCTCCATCTCCTCCGTGCCCCTCGAGCCCCTGCCCTGTCTCGTGTTGCTCGTTTTCCGGTTCCGACGTGGGTCGCGTGAGCGACTGCTCTCTGGTCCCTGTGGATCCGATGAGGATCTCGATGGCGATCGGTAAACAGTGATCGAAGAGCGAATTTGAGAGCAACTGGAGCGAGGACCGTGTGAATGTGCTCTGACAGAGGTGAGCAGGAATCGTGGATAAGAAAATTTGAGTAGAGGTATGTAGAAGTTTGGGGGTTGAAAATGAAAATGTATCTCAAGAAGAGTGTCAGAAGTGTAACTAAGTCTAACATTTTTGAAAGGTTTGAACAGTTGAAAATTTAAATATTTAAAAATTTTTGTATTTGAAATTTTGAATATTTAAATACTTGAATTTTTGAAAATTTGAAAATTTAAATATTTGAATATTTGAATATTTGAAAATTTGGAATTTTAAATATTTGAAAAGCTGAAAACATTCCTTCTGCAACCCTTCAACTTAATTACCCACCTAGCTTTCCAAAACTCGTAATCGAAAAAAGCAACATATCCATTACTTTCACGACGTCTTTCGCAACCACAGAAACGCAATAATTTGCCTGAAAAATCAGCAAGTGCCTTGAAGTCTGCCCAAGCATTCACTCGCCAGCGATCTCGGTTTCCTCATTTCCCAGCTTTTCAAACGAGCCAGGTCTACCCCTTTCTCTGTCACCCGTTGATTTGTGCGCATTAGAACCGCAAGTGGATCGATTTTTGTGGCAATTCGATGGTCAAATGGAGTGCTCGAGAATTGTAATTAGCATCGGGCGCCCGAAGATAAAGCCGCTCTCATTGATCCATCCCGCTGTGTTCGACTGGTCAGCAGGTTCTCAATTAAGATATTAAAGTACGTACCACACCGGGGGCTTTACATAATTGCATCCAGCTCTAATTAAGCATTTACATAATTACACGTATTCCATCGTCGCGCACCCCGCCCTCGTTTTATGCGCGCTAATGAGATCGTCGATAACAATTAACCCGCGTAACTGGACGACCGTGGTAAGCAGCGCACCGTTTACCTTCGATTATCCCCGACGATCCGCGTCATTTTCAAGAGTCATCTTGTTATTAAGTCGATTAGGGACCGATCGAGGGCTCAGCTCGCGAGAGGGAAATAAAATTTTATCGGCGATCCGTTTCATCGGAATGCTTATGAGCCTCGGTCTCATATCTTCTTCTTTCTTTTCCGAGAATTGGATCCCCGATTGCCATTACAGGGTGATTGCACTCGAAGAAAATTGCTATATTTAATGGTGATTCGCGAAAGATAGTTCGTCCAAGAGGTTTACAAATTTTCTGTGTACTATAGATCGCTCAATATAAAAGATTCTGGATGGATGGACCTTAAACTGAGGGGTCGTTAAAGAAATCCACGATCTTTAATATAAATTATGAATAATTATTAAGAATCTTAAGAGGTATTTGTGGAAAGAGTGTCTCCAGATTAAAATAAACAGAATCATATATTCAATAAGTGGAGTCACTGCAACCTCCCTATATCGGAGCAAAATTAAGACTACCTTGATATTCGAAGCCTCTCTACGAAATCCACCGATCATTTACCTCCTCATTATTCAGCACCCCATTCATCCTGAACTGTCTCCGGCACTTTGCCTTAATCCCATTTAAAGCTCCCTCGATCCCGCGGCTTCTCGTAAAAAGACCCAGGCGGAGTGATCAGAGTGACGCGACGGATCAAAAGAAAAGTAACAAAGAAAAGGATTCCATGGTCGAGGACGATAGGAGCGATCCCACGAAGAGAAGTTGCAGCGGAGGACACGGCAGGCTCGCTCCTCAATACGCGTTCGGCGGCCGTTTTTTCGCTCGAATGAGTTATTCGTATTAACTCTCGCGAGCTTCGGCGTGTATAAAACTAAGAGGGAGCGAGAGTATGGCTCGCTGCACCTTGGCTATGCGGAAAGGAAAGGCTGCTCCCCGGGCGAATCGGCACACAGACGCCGATGGGAACGTGTGGCTCATCCTCGCGAGCGCGCACGAACTGGTAACAAGTCACGCGGAGGTGTATACACGCGCTGATCCTCCAGGAGGGTCTGAAACGCGCCTGAAACGCTCCTTATCCACCTTCCTCCGTGTACCAGGTGTCCAGAAATCAATCTCTCTGGGACACACCGCTCCTTTGTCTCTCGTTGCAAGCTATCGACCCTGTTGCCAAGGATTCTTGGTGGTCCTCCTACGAGACTGAAATCGAGGCATCGAGGCTGGAAAGGCTCTTTGTCTGCGAGCTTCCCTCTGATACAAGACTTTCAGCCGCGCAGAACGATCCACTCGCGAGACGTGGGGATTTTTAATTTTGCTAGTTGAAATGGAAGAATAGTTTGGGATGGGTAATTTCGTCCCTGCGAAGATTGACGAGGCAAGAATGAAGTGGATGGCTTCCAGCGTGGATAAAGGTGGTTGACACTTTAATGACTGATGCGGCGTTAGGTCCAGCCGTCGGTTTCTTACGCATTTAACCGGTTGCTGCGTTAATGCCTGTTTATATTACGGTACCAGCGCGAGTGCTGCGCGTATTCACACGAATCGAACGTTAAAAATGCGCCGGACGTGCAACTCGGTTCGTTGCGTCGGCCATCTGATGCTTGAAAAACCTCCATTAATTTGATGGTTACTTATGAGCAATTCATCTCGCAAATAAAGCGCGTGACGTTTGTGAGAGATAGTCGGTCGATTACGGTAGTGGAAACATGCTTCGAGTGACAAGTAAACAATGGAGATTTATTTCGATGCTACGTTTGTTAACTTTGCGCTATGGCAGAAGCTCGGACAGTTATGTGTTACGTGTTATATGTAGAATCCTGTAATATAAACGAGGGAAATTTTCTTAAGAAAGAGACTATTGACGTCACAAAGGAGCCTTGTGAAAAATGAACTTTCGCACAATCGACCTGATAACCGTGAAAGAGAGCAGCTTGAGCAGAGTGAATTGTTCCGAGGTTGAAAGGCGTGGTACACGATGGGAAGTGGTCGCTAATACCGAGGTGTCCACCTTCATTACTCCCCTCGACAGCTCTGAGAGGCTTCAATTATCGCTGGGTGGCGAGTGAACCCTAGACCATGTGGGAAAACGAATAGTCGTATCCCTTTGTTGTGCCAGGTGCGATTAAAGGTGAACAAATTTCGTTTCGATTATGCAATCTCCCTCTCTGATTATTGCATATCATGAAACCCTATTGTAGTATAAACCCATCAGCGCCTTATTACCAAATTACTTAAAATCAAACAGCAAATTCTTAAGTGATTACATCAATATCAGTATCTACCATGATACTTGTACGTATTTACACTCAGTCTTTGAACAGTGATCAAGATTCAGAAACTGAAAGTCAGTCTCAAAAAAAAATAACCACCAAATTTCACAGTAAATAACTAAAAGACAATCCCCGTCCCAAAAAATCAACTAGCTCCGAAAATTCACATTCCGTGAAAAAATTCTCTGCTCCAGTGCATCTTATCGAGTTCAAGTACACCCAAGAAACAGTATCAGTCGTGAGAACACGAATCCGCGAATTCCGATCGGCTGTTAAAAATTCCTGGCTCGTTTTCCGACTGGTATCATCGAACGACCGATCCCAGTTTTCAAAAACGTCTCTTCCGTGTCGGCGGCGGTCTGAAAGCTATCTCCTTGCGCGGGCAATTTCACGTCGGCACGTGAGCGGACTGTGCAAACCTCGAGTCCGCGCGAGCAAACCGTGGCTGCCCTCGCTGCGCGTTTTCAGCTTCTTTCGGAGGCAACGCGGTTGCCGAGCATAGCCTCCAGAATAAGTATGCACGGCTAATAAAACGGGCGACGGGTCGTTACACCGTTCTTTGTCGTCAAACAGAAGAAAACCCCTGGGGAGGTTCGAGCTTTTGTCGTAAAACCGCGCGACTGGCCATCGCGACGATTCCTTACGACAACATTTGAAACGTTCGACGGAAATCGCTGCTGGACACGTGGTTTTACTGCCTTGGGGATCCATTTCCCATGCCCGATTGATATATTCCTTTGAATGCTTTCGCCTGGAACTACAATATACTTTTATGAGACGAAATGTGCAGTTTAACCATTGTGTTATCAACTATTCAAGTGTTAACTGGGTCATTATCTACGCGAAAAATGGTATTGATTCAGAGTTAGAGCTAGAGTGACTCTTAAACCCTATATACTCTTAACTTAATTCAACTATTTCTCGTCTTAATAGTAGGAATACTTAGGAGGAAAAGAGGAAGTGTTCCTTGAGCTCGCGACTTAAAAATATTAAATTTGTACCTTCAAAAATTAGCTAGCTATTGTATACAATTTAAGTCTAGCATTCAAAGATCTCTGTTGAAACAATTTCTTCAGGATAAATCTGCGAGAAATATGGGTCTAAAGAGCTCCCTCAACAACATCAGCTTGAGATCTCAGGGCTCAGTATTCTCAAAGCTATGATACCTCTAAAGCAATGCCTGAACAATCCCCCCATCTCCATATTCCTATAGAAACAAATGTCACTCCATCATCGGAGAAAGCATCAAAATTAACAATCCCCAGCCAATTGAATGCACCTGACGCCGCGTAACCACAATCTACATACATACATCGAACAACGAGCAATCATTTAGAAGTGAAGTCGCAATCCCACGCGATATCCCTTCCTAAAAAGGCTCCCCAATTCCCTCCCCTTTGCTCTCAAAATTGCGCGCAGAATTGTGCAACTGGCAATCGTCGGCGAAGATTTATCGCGTTCCCTCGCGGTTCGACTGCGATTAATAATAAAAGGCGAGCAACGTGTATAGGCCAGCTCGAAACCGTCTAGCTTCAAAGAGTCTTCCTTTCGTCGATCGCAGCCGGTTACGAAAGCCACGGCTACGTACGCTTCACCTACACCCATCGAACTGCGGTTGCATCGCGCCACGTGCACCCATCGGCTCGCTGTGCAGCGTGTGGGTGCGTCCGTGTGCGTCCGTGTGCCCTATGCATTCACGTACGTGGCTCGCGGGGCCCGTGTAATTACCGTAAGAGTAAGATCGAAGGTAGAAAGCGCAGAGAGGATCGTCTGCTGGCCTTTGCTTTCTAACGCGCTTCCTGCTACGTTATATAATCCCATCGGGCCGAGTGACATTTTCCCCGACGAACCCGAGAGCTTCTGTGGTTTCGTGCGATCTCGCTGGAAGAGAGTGCTCGTCTAGGATGAATCTCGCGGAAATTGAAGAGTGAATCACGGATAATGCCCCGCTGCCACGGGACGGGAAATGGAGAGCCATCAGCAGAGGGACAATGCGACTCGGGGTACCTTCCTTGGAGATGCTGAGGAAACGTGTACTCGCATTATCGTTACCGTCGGCAACTATGCGACTCGGTGCTTGATCAGCTGCGGAACTGCCAGTCTCGCAGCTGCTACGCGAGATTGCCTTTAAATGCGACGCGTTTAGCGCGACTTTCGATGGCTTTTAGAGGAGAACCCCATCGATGAGGCTAATTTACGCTGGCGATTTCTGCCGATGCCTTCGATCGACGCCGATCGGATTTACGAAGTGAGATGATGGGGAGATAAGGTCGAATGGGGTATTATGGGATTTTTGAAGTTCTGAAGTATGTGGGAAGTGATAAGTGGTATGCGAGTTTGGTATTTATGGGGCTTTCGATTGCTAGGAGTGTGAGATTTTTATAAATGTACTCTTTCTTGGAGATTGTTCTCACCTTTCATGAGAATTTTCAATGAAATGTACACCATTCTAGAATTTCCCGTCATTCGAAATCTGTACTATCAGTGTTCTTCAATTTATCTTCCTTGAATTTGTAAAGTGTTTCCTAACTTTTATAGTGCGTACTTAGCATATTTATCTGCAGGGATAATTCACTGAAGTTCAAAACCTCGTCTGCATTAAATTCTATTTTCAACTCGAAGTCTGCATGCTAATATATGTATACAAAGAAAGGCCAAGATGGCGAATAACACGGGATTGCATTTTAATTCGGGATGCAGGAGGCGCATCGTGAGTTTCCTTATTCATGCACACGTTGGCGCGATGGCTATCGCGAGTAACAGGTCGCTCCGATATAAATACTGGGAGCTTCGGGAAATTGCCAGCGCGAGGTTTCGAAACTGCTCGATTTCTTTCACCGAATCGCTTAAGAGCTCAGCCGTGCTCGTAACCGACACTCGAGGGGCCTTTCGCCTCCTGGGGCCCCTCGAGACTCAAGACTTCCGTTTTCTCGAGACCAGCTGGAAAATCCCCGCTGCTTTATTGCGCCCATTAGAAACGAACCGAAATCATGAGGTTTAATGCCAATCGCTTCGCTCTACGTTTAACGAATACAATAAATTCGCCATAGAATTAAGTCGACGAGGGCAAAGACCAGAAAGAAAGGACAGGGTGAATTAGATGAAGTGGCTCGACTTAATGCTTTGGTCAACATAATCAGGAATGAGGGAAATAGGATCAGTACTTAGTTAATGATGTTGGAATGATAATTGCAAGTGATTTTTAAACTGATTACCTTAGAAATTTCTTTTTTTTTTAGTAGTCGAGTAAATGAGAGATTCAAGCAAAGAATTTATAAACCTTATTAATTACTGTTTTACTCCATCTCTAATTAATCCTCTTAGATGGTTCTATATTTTACGACAATTGTTATGAATATTCAATAATACGATTAATTATGGTTACAGGCGACGAACGCGAGCGGGTTCTTCGAGGTGCAGATCCTCTCGCTGACGAACAACAGGGGCACCCTGGTGGACGGTAGGTGTTGTGGCGGGGGAGGAGACGGCGGAGGAAAGGGTGGATTACCACCCTGTACGACACCGTGTTCCACTGCCTTCTGGCTCTGCCTAAAGGAGTACCAGTCGAATGTCACCGCCATCGGCTCCTGTAGCTTTGGCAACGTATCTAGTCACGCCCTCGGCCAGAACACCTTCACCCTCAGCGAACCCGTCACCCTGCAACTGCACTTTACCTTCCGATGGACGGTGAGTAGAACACTTCCATTTCTTAATTGCGAATAAGATGAATGACTTCTTAAAAAATTTAGTAGCGTGAATAAAATGATAAAACGAGCAGAGTTCTGTAGGTATAGAAATTAGAAGTGCATAAAGGGTAGTTGACAGCATTGTGAGTTCTTTTAGTAGACAAATAACCAATTAACTTCTCTTCGATGATTTCAAACACAAAGTAAAAGATTTGCTCACCAAACCCTAGAATTCCAAACCCCAAAGAGGAAATATTGATTCTCCAGGACGTTCCGAGCAAACACAGGCTCCTTTCTCTCCGTCCTCATATTATCATAAATGGCATAATGGTATTTTCTCAGTCGAATCGTAATAACGCGAGAGGGCTCACAGAGACGACCTCTTTCGAAAGCGTGAAGCGTTTCATAAAGCGCTGTCACGCGAACATCCAGCTGTGATTGCACAATCGTCGAAACGGCAAATTTCTTGGAAAAATCTCCCTCTCCTCTAAGAGCAGACGAGATTTCAGGTAGAGCTTCGAATCGAAAGATTGACGTTCCCTTTCGAATTGAAATCGCGTGGAAGATTCGTTTAACGATGCCGCAGCTGGCCCCCGCTAAAAGGCAACCCTCGTTCTCGTTCTCAAGACCGTTCTCGAGGCAGCCGAGTGAATCTCGAGGCGAGAGGAGCCGCCGTTTCGCAACAATACAGGTCCCTCGACGAAGACTTGCACGAGGGCCCATTGTATCGCGGCGCCGATCGCGAAATTTTCTAGCCCCGATTCCTTTGTCGATCCGCTCGCGCGAGAGCCATCGAATCCAAAGGATTTCCGGTCTGTTGCTCCTTGTACATCCCAACGAGTCGTTACGCAGAATTCCAGTTCGGTTCCAGTCGCTTGGCAACACCTTCTGTTCTGTTCCTCAACCTCTCCTTCTCTTCCTTTCGGAGGCTGACCTCCAACCGCGAAATTTTTCCAGCCGTGGGTTCGCCTTCGGTGGATCTGCAAACCGCGGTATCGCTATGCAAACAACGACTCTGTCACGCTGGGGGACACTGATTGAGGAAATATTTGGGATAGTCGGAAGGCTGACACGTGCCACTTCAGAATCCATCTTAAGATACCAAGTGAAATTCTGGACCCTAGGGCCAAGAATTCATCAAGTCCACTTTCTCTAAAAATTAATGACAAATATTAACCCTTTACAATGTATATTCCTATGTCAAAACGTCACTCTACATTTGTAAATTGACTTAGAATAATAAGAAATTATTGGAAGAAAAATTAACAAAAAAAACTGGGAATACATAGAGTTAAAATAATAGGAAATTTTTGCAAGGAAAATTTTTAAAGAGTCAGACACTATCAAATCCAATTTCCTTTTTATTTCTAAAAATAACAAGTATCCAGTAGCTTATCTCTGGCTAGCGGGTCCAGACTTGGACGCAGAATTCCTGAAATCTGGAGCATACACAAATGAAATCATGTTGTATGCAGAAATTCGACTTTAAACATCCATTAGGGAACAAGAGAGCAGAAATATATTTCATGAAGTGGAGGCAGGAATAGAATACACGACGATAATCGTCCAGGGATTCTCTCATGACGACAGCGGGCACTTCCGCCATTAGTGCATCGAGACATCGCTCCCGGGATGAGATTCGAGGATTCATCGGGCAGAAAGGCACAGAGCATTCCCAGGGGGCCGGTAAATGCAAGGTGGCATCCGAGGACGCTGTATCGCGCTCCGCTCGGAAGAGATTATGTATACCGTATTCAATCACCGGAGACGGTAATGACAGAATTATCCGCAGAAGTGATGAAAGTCAGTCTGTGTGCCGTTTTTCGAGGCAGGCGTCGCGAAAATGGTTTTATAGTTATTACGTCGGGGCTGGCAGCGCGAGTACACGCTCTGCCTTTTATTTCCACCCTGTCTTCCTTTTATTTGGCCTGATATTACGCGTAGCTCTCTCTCCGCTTAGCGTACCCTCGAAAAATCCAGAGGTATACACGTGCACGAGGTCTATTTGCTTTCCATATTTTTTTTATTGCGCGCCCATGGGTCCATAATTGAATTAGCTCGAGCAGCGCTAAATGCTCCGAGAGAAGCGTACACGGACCCCTGACAGAGGGACGAAGAGAGAGAGAGAAACAAAGTTGGGGGAGAGAAAGATCAGAAAGATCCTTCAGAGAAAGGAAGCAATTCAGGGGTTTCTGTTTATGCCCCCGTGAGCCCTCGAGAGCCCACGGAACAGGGAAAGATTGAGAGGCCCACCCTTTGTCGCCCCCGAGAAAACGGGCCCCGCATGGGACCTCTTAGAACCTCACGAGCGAGTTATGAAATATACAAACACGCTAGTGCTCTTCAAATAATCCACCTCGGCGCGCATGGGCCTGCCTTCTCGTCGATTCGGTCCGTTACGTCCCCGAACGAGGGCCCTCGACGGGACCCGTCGCAGTGTGTATACCTCTCGCGAGGAAACACGTCGTCATCTCGAACTCGAGGATCCTCTCCGAGGACCTCTTGGGTCCGCTCGAAATCGGCCGTTCGTCTCGACGTAATTACGCTCGACAGCCTGGGCCTGGTGACACGTCACGTGGGTGGCGCGTTAGCAATCGTTTACTGCGACCTTCTCGTTTCTACCCCGACTGCTCGACCACTTACAGCTTTCTAATTACTAGAAGATGTATTGCTGGCCAGCAGCCGCGTTTCGAGATGCTCGCTCGAGTGCCTCTCGAGAAACTGACGATAATCGGTAGACGACTTCCATTCGTTACCGTGAAACGAGCGAGAATAGTAGGCTGATGGCTCTCTGGCTTTTCTATTCTGGATTGTTAAAACGCTTGCAGTTTACTATTGAAGAATCAGCAATTGTATCTGCGGGTAAAGTTGAAATTCGGTAGCATTAGCATTTGAGGGGATTTAAAGATTTGAAAATTTGAAAATTTGAAGATTTGAAAATGTGAAAATTTGAAAATTTGAAGATTTGAAAATGTGAAAATTTGAAAATTTGAAGATTTGAAAATTTGAAATTACGAAATTTTGAAATTACGAAATTTTGAATATTCAAAAATTTGAAACTTTTAACCAAGTCTACAGATAGACTTCCTCAAAAACTATCTTCAAGTGCATATCGTTACCGAGCCATCCTCAGTGATGACATCATCAGACTCTACTTCATCTTCGTATCACTGCAACCAATTTAATTGTATCCAAAGCTCAAAGTCAATTTCAAATGCAGTCCTATCTCGTGACCATTTCAATAGGAAGACGTCTCAAACAGCTAACCACAGTGTTAACCATGGAATAACCATCCATTACATACTTGTACAAGTCGTCTCTTTCTCCGCGAACCGACGCTCATCCGCGTCTCTGGCCCCAGTCGAAGTAATCGTCCTTCGACTTTCTCCGTTTGCAATTTCAATAGCGGCGTAAAGAGGCGCATGTAAGAAGGGAATAGCCGGCTTTTCAGCGGTAGCATAATGGCACAGGAAACGATCAGCGAGATGAGAGTACGGCAAGCTTTTGCACAATCTCGTCTTGTGTATGTCTTTAAGCAGACGTTCCGCCTCTCTCCTTTCTCCTATGTATGCACGTATCTCTTTCCTCTTCGCTCCTTCGATCATATAATCTCAGTATTCCTCGAGGCGTCTTTGTCTTCGATTCGGAGCCTCCCAATAATTTTCCTCGCTCTTTTCAGCGCCGAGGCTTCGCTCTTTCCCACAGTGACGGCTCCTTCGAGTCGAAGCGACTCGAATGACGATTCTGTCTCGCGAGCACGTACAAACACGTGGATAGCACGAACGCAGCGAATCGCGTCGAAACGAATAGGTAGACGTGGTCTATTCTCGGCACAATATCCACTAGCCTCCTGATGTGGGCGCCTCTATCAGCGACGCGACGTCACGGCTGCTGGGCCCACGTGGACGTTACCGATGCCCTCGTTGGCGTATCGCGAGGTCTGATTGTGAATTAGCGGGCTGACTGCTCGAGGCTCGAGGGGAAGCTTAACTCAAGACTACTGTACTAGTTTGGTGAACACTATACTTTAGATTGGGGTGGATATAATGAATCTGTTGAGGTATTTAAACGACTTGAGGTGTACTTACAACGGATTCTAATTTGTAATTGTAATGTACGCTTCGTATAGCTACTAAAAATTTATGTACATAACTCGTAAATAGTCACTAGTAGCCTAGAAACAAGTGAATTTATTCGACTTCACAGATCTCATTAGCTCAGTTCTCAATAAGGTCAATTGTCCGACTTTAATTAGGAAATAACTTGCTGACTTTCTCACGCGTCAATAGTTTCCTATCCGTAGAAATTTCACGGGTAAACGTGGATCGACGTGACTGGAACCAAGAGAACTCAGTGCCGCTCTCTCGTAATAGACCACCGGCGCGAAATAATTCGAGGCGTTAAATTTCTCGGGTACCATCGGCTCGGCGCAATTAGCACGGTCGTATTAAAACGAACGATCCCGTCGCGGTCGAAATAAGAGAAGAGAAAACGTAGAAAGACGCGAATCGAAGCGAGCAGAAACAGTGCCACGATCTTACCCTCCTTTCTCTTGCCGCGTGATAAATCTCGATAATTATGGACCCAATAATGGGCCATGTAATGATAAACGATAGTCGTCTAAACGGTGCCCGCCACGGAGGATGAATAAAAACCACGGAGAACGAAAATGAAGGAGTCACCGCGAAGGAACGCCTCGAATACCCGCGGGGGATCGGGATGAGTCAGGGAACAACAGGTGTACTCTTGGGCCTCAATGAGCCTTGGCTCTGCATAGTTTTGGGTTTGAATTTTTCTTCAATCTTCTTTACTTTCTTCTATTTTAATATTGCATTCAATTGGTAAGGTTCTTAAAAATTATGTGGAAAAGTAATAGGCAGTGCAATCTTTGGATATCCTAAGAATTCTAAGAATTTCTAGTTTAAGTTTCAGTTAACCCTATGAACCTTGAAAGGAAAGTGTTTCAGTACTCGAAAGCCTCAAATTTCAAGTCTCCCAAGTATCGTTCCGAATTTCACAGCTCCGCAATTTACGAATCCAGTAACAAGTATCGAGGTCACCACCCAAGAAGCCAAAATCTCGTTTCTTTGCTCCAGGCCCCAGAGCCGCCACTCAGTCTCGCAGTTTGCCCATCAGATATCTCGTATTTTACCATATTTAAATGAAGACTGTTATAGCGTAGCCCACAGTGGATGTTCCGATAGAGATATCCCCGTCGTGTCATTTATATTTTCAGTTCGAAGCAACAGCAGCCTCTAAACGCATATAAATCACGCGGCAACTCAGATACGGAAGCAGGATCGATTTGTCAAAAGCGAGCCGGTCGTTAATCGACGAACGAACAGACCCGAAATCCTCGTGTACTCGTTTCCCCAACCTCGGGGATGGCAATCACGGTCCCCCCACTTCAAGATTTACGTCTTCGCTTGAGAGAGCCTGTACTCGGCGTTTTTTCGGATTCCCGCTCGTTCCAGGCGCGATCTCGCTAATGAACAGTCGCTTCGACGACATGGATGCCTAAAGAAGGCCTATAAAACCAGCCGCAATTAGCGTACGCAAATTTTGATTTTGCCCGCCGAACCTTGAGCTCCAGCGACCTCGCTTGCATCTTCTACGACTTCCTCGAAGCCTAACAACGGCGGAGATTTATCGACGAAGCGTCGATTAGAAGCGAAAGGAAGCATGGTCGATTTGTCAACACTTCCGCCGCCATGCTGGTCCCCGAGCAATGGAGGGGGGGGATATCGGGGCCCGCGATCACGCGAAACTGGCTCACCCCCTGTCACCTCGAGATTTATCGGTCCCCCTCTCTCGAGGGATTAATGCGTTTCCGCGTTCCTGATTTAAATTCAATCGCGGATTTTTCTGCAAGCTCGTTAATTCCGCGCCGTGGCTCCATAATTCCCCGCGGTCGTCCAACGACAAGTCGGGGCGGGCCCCAATTATTAATTATTCCTCGTGGAGCCTCTGCCCCCGAAATAAACGATGGCACGGGCGAGACTCATCGATTACGACGGCCCAGGCAAACTTGCCCTCGTTGACGCGGCAGGGGTTCCGGAATATCCACGTTTACGGTCCAGATTTACGCTCGGCCAGCTCGACTTATTGGTCAGGTGTACGCTGGTGGCGGGTGGACACGCACTGTCCGTGCAACACAGGTGTACGATCGCGTATGCAAATGAGGGAAAGAAGGGGGAAACTGTCGCCCCGGTTTGGGCAATGCCTCTCGAGCATGTCCCTCTGCGTTCTCCCCCTTCTACCTCGCGGACCCTGCCTTTGGGCCGTGTGTGAACCCGCTGCGCGGACCGCATACCAAACTCCTCGCTTCTTGTCTCTCTTCTTCTCCCCTCACGACGACCCAGCGGAGAACTGTTTCTCTTGTTCTCTCTCCGCTAGTTAGCTGCTGTTGCATAGCGTCTTCTGAGACTCTACTTGCTGGCTGCATCTTCTTGGTGATTATTGTGCTTTCAGAGGTACTGGTTATTGATTCACAAAGAATCTAGATGTAGAATTTGAGGGTGGAAATTTTGTGTAACTGAAGGTTTAAAAGTGGTCGTGTGGAAATTTTAAGACTTGTACCATTTGATTGAGGATTCATTTAATTCATACAAGACAGTACAAGCGGGTACAAGCACATTGCATCCATAAAATATAGTAATTTTGTATAAACAGCAGGGGTTCAGATTCTTCACAGTTTCACACCTCTCACAATGTATGTCTCAATGGTGGGACAAATGGCCAGAAACGGCTCAGAAACGCTAGTAATTCTTTGTAACTCTAGAGCAGAGCTATCTTAACAAGGGCTCGTGCTTCCTGAGACACTGTGAGGGCAAAATCAGTTCCTAAACGTGGCAAATAAAACACAGTCCTGAAAGAAATAGCAACGAACACACCTAGCAGTTTGTATTCAAGAGGGTACTGCACACTTAAGTGTCCTTGAAGTAATTGTAAGTTACTATATTTCTGACAGACACTGTACCTATATCAACAGGTACATGCAAGTACATCCAAAACAAATCATAGTCTCTCCAGAACCACCCTCAAAGAAGCCTTCCCTCAACCAAACTCTCAGAACTATCCTCCTTCTACATATAAACCCTCAAAAGCCAAGCTCTCTAAATTGGCCAGAGAACCTAGTGGTACAGTATTCATCCAACCATTCCAGTACCCATCCATCCCACATTCACTCACACGGAGTATCATGCACGAACGCGTCGGATGGGTCGCGAGACCGCAGCCAGGCGGACGAGAGAGCGTCTGAGAGGCATTTAATACGAGGAATGTCGGGTTCCCTTGGCCGGGCCGATGCAGGTAAAGCCACCACTACAACGGCCACCGTCTGCATCGCGAACCGACTTCGCGAACCTCCCCTCTTCGGCCCCCCGTTCCTCGGCAACGAGGCAGCAGAGGAAAGAGCCGCGACATCCGTGCGAGAGGACTTCTTGGCCTTGTGCCCCTGTGAATAGTGGCTACCTCGGATGGCCACAGTGGATTCTCCTCGTCCCCTGTCGCTCGAGAATCTTCCTCTCCCCCCCCCCCTTTGCCCTCCCACCGTTTCTCCCTTTCTGGCATTACCTTCGTCGCGACCGTTTCCTTCTTTCCTCCCTCGGTGACTCGTTTTTTCCTCTCGTCGCGCGCACGCGGTCCACCACGATTCTGGGGGACACCGCGAGATTTATTAGCTGGCTGGCTAATTGGGAAGCGAGGACGAGGAAAGGATTCCAGAACGAGGCTTCCCAACGCGCGCCGACTTTGCTGGCTCACCCGGAACCCTCGGAATTTCCAGGGTACGAAGAACAACCCCGCTCCTTAGGGAGGGTGAGGAACGTCGCGAATTTATCGCATCGCGACGACTGACCTCGGATCCTGGCGTTCTACTGCTGGAGATTTAGGGTCAAGGGTGAGTCGGGGGCGTCGGTGGCAGGAGGTGATCAAGGGGCGGAATTTCTAGGCGGTCTTCGGGCTTTGAATCGGAATTCCTCTTGGGGAATTGTCCTTGCAGCAGGTGGCTAATTAGAATTTTTCAGGACGCGATTTTTGGGAAGAAGAACGTATTAAAATTCTTAGACAGTGGCCTTTGGGAGGGTTTAGAAGTGAACTGGAAATACCTACATTTAGGAATTCTTGAAGAGCTATGTTTGTGGGCTCAGAAAATTGAAATTCTTTGGTGAATACGAAGCTTGGCTCGTCGAAGGTCACTGAGGGAGGATTCGGGAACGTGACAGTCTTGAAATTGTTAAGCAATAGCTGTTGAGAGTACGAGAGTACATTAAAGTCAGTGGAATTCTTTTGTAGACTTTTAGAGAATTGAAATTCGTCGAATAAAGGAGTACAGTGTTTTGGAAACGTGATATTGTCGCAATCCTGAAATAATAGTTTCTGGATTCGTAACCGTATTGGAATTCTTAAAAAACAAGTCGGAGGTATCGAACGCGAGTAAGAATTGCGAGAGACGAGCTTCTGGAATCGCATTTAATTGAGGTATTACGAGCACATGAGCACACTAAAATAATGCAGCCCAATGAATAATGCATCGTAGCGATTTTACGTAAGGCGCTTTCACGAAATAAATTGATGTAATCGCCGCGTAAATCTGAGCCGAAATTTTAAGCACGATGGAACACGGTGTTCTCGAAGGAGAAAGGCAGAGGATGAAAAACGACCTGGGGCACGAGTGGTCCAAGTGGAGAGCTGATGAATTCATCATTTACAAAGATCGCTTTCGGTACTTAACGAAGTTAATTAGCAAAAAGTATTCTAGAAGTGTGAAGTCGCTTTTCCAAAGGGAAAACTTCTCGAGAAAAGGAACGCCTTTCTCCTGCTCTGAATATCAAGTAAGCTAACATTCCAGCAGTAGTTCACGAGTATTTACAAAGCTAACTTCTTCAGAAATTCAACAAAAATCTAATGAAAATTTCGTCAGTAATTGTCACTAAAATTAATATCCTCCTGACCCATATATAGGTCATAAGACTTGGAACCTCTTAACCAATACAAAAGTGCTTCAATTCCAACCTCATTAATTCTCCATCCAATCACTGGAGGACCTTCACTGTTCGCTCAACCAATCCTCCAAATATTTCAAAAGTTCTCCCCTGCCAAGAACAAGAGGTGACCAAAGTAAACCGTGCACTCTCATTCAAGGTTCCTCATCGTCTCGGCCGTTCCCTCTGCTTAGTACGCATCCTCACGCGCCGCTCGTTCGATCTTTTCCGCGAAACCAAAGACACGTTGGCTGACATAGAGTAGGAGACGCGTTCTATTCGGCGTACGTAAGTACGTCCCTACGTGCACTTACGTGAACTCACACATCGTCCTCGCGTACGTGGACGCGTCCACCGTCGCTGGCTCGATGGAACGACAGCCAAGTAGATAGGGGGCCCGTCGGAGCTACGTGCTCGCTGGCTTCCGTCGAGCCATCTGAATCGCGAATATCGAGGTTTCCACGGTTCCTCCGTTACACCACTGAAGGTCGCAAAAATCGACCGCGGACCTTGACCACCGATGTCCCAGAATCAACGCTGAGGTCGAACGTCCACTAGCAGCCACGGCTAATTCCAGCGACAAGAAATTAATTAATTGGCCCCCGCGATGGAGCGTGCGTGGTCATGTTGGGAGAATAATATACGACTGAATGAATTTCCTACGCCCACGGGGTCGAGGCGACTCCGCGGCCATCCATGAACGGTTCGATCGATGATCGAGGTGGCCTGATCGTGGCACGCACTAAACACTCGAACCTCGGTGCTTTGATGGCCGATCTGCTGAGTACCTTTGAGGATTCTCGCCGTTTCGCGAGTGAAAGGGGAAATTCGTCGAGCGTTCGCTCGTAAAACGGTTTTCTGCAGACGTCGCGGAACACCCACGCGAATTCCTAGATTCCTGGCTATGGTGACTCCTCGCGTGCCTTGGATCTTCTGTTTCCACCGCGATCGCATGTTCCCCTTCCTTGCTCATAATTCCACTTTTATTCTAGGGATTTTTATTCAGGACCTTCGAGTCTAGTCTATTCAGTCTGTTCACCCTGTGTGACTCGAGCACCTTCAATAGTGTTCCAATAAGAAAACGTCAGAATAATAGAAATTTTATCTGATTCACGGCGCTGACTCGGATCACGGCTCGACAAAAGGGGAACGTCTGGCGAGGCACAAAGAACGCGCTTTGGCTGAGGAAACCAGCGCGACGGACGAATTAGAATATATACGTATACGTATACATGTACGGGGGACGAGGTGTAAAGAAAAAAAAGGCGAGCATGAAAGTCGCGGGCGTGGGAACGACCGGCCCCAAGCGAGCCACCAATTAACACCAATTAGCGCTCATCTGCTCTAGGTAGTGGCCGCGACGAGGAGAACCGACTTTACATTTAGCGCGAGACGTCTGACTCGCCGCGGATTGGTCACAACGTCCTCTTTGTGCCGATCGGGACCAGAGTTTTACACTTCCGCGACAGACGGGGTAAAATGGAGCACTTTGAGAGGAAATTGTTACTCTTGTCTACCTTCGTCTCAATAAATTGAACCCAGCTTTTAAAATCAAACATAATTTCCCTTGGTCCGCCTCTCCATAAAGCAAAATCACCATCTCGAGCCAGAAACCCATTAAAATTCAGTGGAAGTGTGTTCTACCAGATACTTGCAAATTGCTCAACATTATCGAACACTTAGCGCGATCGCTCCCTTTCAAGCCAGCCTCTCAGACAAAAACGCCTGTAAAGCTAACGCGACTTCCTATCGCAGAAGTGTCGCGGCGAGATCTCGCCGCTTTAGGAAGCGACCCGTGCGCAAGAAACGCTCCCGCGCCGACGTTATCTAAGCATTTCGATTTCCACAGCCGCGGGCCAGGTTTTCGCTAATTCGCGATCAGCAGTGCGGTCACGAACGGGCAGTTAGCCGGCAGCGGTCGCCGAAAGCGGGCAACGAGTCGATCGGGCAGAGGAAATAACGTTCCCACATATCGAACGGTTGGAACCCCGCGAGGTGGCCGAGCCTGATAATCGACTCGGGACAGAAAAGAAGAACAGAACGCGGAGGATCGACGAAAAGCACGAAATATCTATTACCGTGCATCATTTATTATCCGAGGTTCGAACGTGGCCGAAACGGGTAACCAGCTTATTTTTCACTTTCCTCCTGTTCCCCATCCCGATCACGCGAAACACCTGCGGTTCTAATTAAAAAATCGAAGGGGCCCCTGGTCGGCTCGTCGAAAGTCCCTCTCTCATTGTCTACCAGCGTGGATCTTCAAGTTCATTAAACCGGCGCACACAGGCGAGCTCGCCGTCGAGCAGGCGAACGAGCACGCGGGACATCGATGCGCGGTGATCTTTTTTCCAGCGGGACCGGTTCCATCAGGAACACTTCCAGCTTTCTATCGTCCGCCTGGACTCTCCTCTGGACACCCCTTTGGGATCCGTTGCTGCTGCTGCTGCTGCTGCTGCTGCTGCTGCTGCTGCTGCGTCTGTTGCCGCTGGGACGTACAGATAGCCCCTGTCTTCCGCGGCAGCGCGATTGGAATTTATTTATTGCATTAGCCGACCGTCACTCACGGGCCTTGATTGGCGGTACCAATCAGGTTCGCCGCTGCGACGGCCAGAGACGGTTCGCGGACGTACGGACGCTGGACGGACGAAACCACCGCGAACCACGCCATGGATAGTCGCGCAAACCAGCTGTAATTATTCTGATTTGTGGCTGGTCCGTGCACCAACGTCCCGCGTGGGGCCTGTGAAAAATGTCAGGGAGGGTTTGATTACATGTAGATCGGTAATTATTGCGGATTCCGTGGGACGTTCCATTTACTTCGTTTTACTGTTCTGCTTGGGCAACGTGGATGGAGGCTCTGGGAGAAGAGATCTTTAATGTGGGAGGAAGGGTTTTTCTTTGATTGTTGATGTGAGATTGACTTCTTTTGGTATTGCGGATGTCTATGTCCATTTACAGGTAAGACTGCTTATAAAGTATGATCAGAGAAATCGTATACATATTCGGTAATTTGGTCAATAGAATATATCTATGGAATTCTAGGGTTTTGACAAGCTTTGTGAATAGCTTTGGAAATACCTACGAACACTACTTATATGATAATTCAACTTTTTTAAGACTTATGGAGGTTTCAAAATTTAAACTATAAAATAATATCACAGAAGAAAGTAATTTATTTAATTTAATATTCATACAATGAACCCAATGAAGTCTAGCGTGCCCAATTGAGAATTCTATCGCGACCTGTTAAGAATGAACCGCAAGAGTCAGGAAGCGCATCGTAAATTTGCAAAAGTCCACTCGGAAGGTTCCACTTAGAAAAGGCCACAGCGGCCAAGGAATTATTCAAGCTGAGCAAGGGTTAATTGCTGGCTTCATCAAACCACCTCCCTTCCTCTTCCAAAGCAGCCTTAGACATAGTGACGTCACCGTTCCGTATTCAATTCGCCTTTACCGGAACACGGCAATTCTAGACTGTGACGTTAATGTCTGTGACAATGGTCGCAACAAGAAAGGACGCTCCTAATGCAATCTTCGACTATTTAAATCCATCAAGGAGCAACTCGACATTCTCTAATTACTTGAACCTCTGTCCTAATCTATCCAAAACCACGATACCACTATCCAGGTCTGTCTTAGACCTTCAAACCTGAGTGTCTATAGATACCTATACCTGCAAAATAATACAATTCGTAATAAAAATTCCTTCTAAACGAATGAACAGCTCATTAAGTTCAGAAACTATTTCTATTGCTTTTTTAGCCTCTGTAGGTCTTGTAGACCTCTCTAATTATTGGATCCTCTTTTTTTACAGAGGCAATTCACGCTGATCCTGCAAGCCAGAGACGAGGCGAGCGCGGGCGTGATCGAGGAAGCAAGTTACAGCGGCATTGTCCTGCCAGGGCCCACGTGGCACACTCTCAATCATCAAGGAAGGAACGCTCATTTAGCGTATCGCGTTCGGGTCCAGTGCGCGGACCATTATTACAACGCGACCTGCACGAAGTTCTGCAGGCCGAGGAACGACATATTCGGCCATTACACCTGCGACGAGAACGGCGACAAGGTGTGCATACAGGGATGGAAGGGCTCCGACTGCGAAATCGGTAAGTCGATTTTACTGCGTTCTTTGCCATCGACTTTCTCGCATTCCCAAGTAGGGTACTCCTGAAACGAACGTCTATATCGTGCAACTGTATTATACTTCAAGAACATTCTGTACATTCAATTTGAATTTATCAATCGAAGGACATCGTAGCCATCGAATCTAGAGTCTTTCCACATTTCTTTCATAGATCTAAGAATAAATTAAATTGACTTTTTGTTCAATACCGTGCGTAACAGTAGCACGAGCATTCCAATAATAGCTCTCAGACTGAATCCATAGTAAGTAGATCAACGACGAATGAATTGAGTAATGGTTTACGCTTTACGTCTCAGGGAATGATTAATTATGCCATTCATCTAATTGTAAGTGAACGACTAACTTATCAATAATCGTTAACAACGTGTTTAGAGCTAGATCGGTTTTTACCAGCGGAAGTGAATTGAAATGGCGCGAAGGCTGTGCTCTTGGTGTGGAACGACAAAGATTGAAGAGAAAAAAGAGGGACATGATTCCTTGATAAAATAAGAACCGTGACAGTGGATAAAAAAATCTAAAAAATATCTGGAGTTCCCGTGGACAAGCTGCAAACATGCTTTTGTCGTTCTCGTCCATCTCGTTACGTATGCAGCGAAGCGTCGCGCAAGGTCCCCGACTCGCACGATATTGGCGACTAAACGATTCTTTGTGGCTCGTTTTTTCTCCCTTGCCCTCGCTGCCACGCCGCCGAGGGAATAATTAATCGATCCTCGAAGCGTGAAATCTCGCGTCGCACGTAATCGCGCTCGCGCGACTTGCGCCGTTTCTCGCCTCGCTTTTCTCACGGACGGCTGCCCCCGAAGCTAACGAGCCACCGCTCGCCGATCGATCGACCGGAATTTTTAAGCAACCGACTCTTTTATTGGACACCCTGCTCCCCGCCGACTGGCAAAAAACAGATTCGATTAGGCAGGAGTATCCTGGCGAAAAATTGTGAAAAAGATTCGGCGATCTTGGATCTCGGACGAGATAGGCGATCTTTGGAGAAGGGGGAATCTGATTTGTCGGAGTGACGTTAATCCTCCAATGGATAAGGTCAAAACGGTCCCTGCGGATCTTCTGGAATGCCGCAGTTAATTAGCTGGGACAGATCGCTGTGCGAAATTTTGCCCCACTGCTTTTGGTGGATCAGTTTTGCTTTGCTGTTCGAGTGAGATGTAGACAATTTTGTTTCTTTTTTAGACACTAGAATTCTTTTTATTAATTTCGGAGTTTGCTTAGGAAGAATGCTTCTCAATCTGTGGCGTAAATATTGTGCACACAACTTGACTTCTCATAGAGAGGAAGCTTATAAATAAAATCCTACGTATCGAAAATCGAAATACTAAAAAATTCTCTAATAAAAGTGAAAGGCAAGTTCCAAGAACCCAATTCTACTTTTCCTACCAAGATTCCCAGCTCAGCAGAAGCTTGAACCTCTCCCAGCTTTCTCGATTACCGTCCCCTTTGATTAATTAGGCGCGTAACCTGTTCAATAAATAATCCATAAGGAAGCAACGCACCCATGGGCTTTTACGACCTGCCCGAAAAACAATTACGCCTCTGTCTGCCGTAAATGCCACTGGAGTGCCTTCTAGCCCGAAGACGCGATTGCTACCTTCCGCGAGAATCTCGTCGTGCACGTCAAACTCTGGAGAAAGTGAAAATCCGCCGGACGTTCGTGATATACGTAAGAAGAAACCGTGACTAGACTGTTTTGCATGTCGCTCATATCCATCCTGGTTCGATGCTGCCATGGGAAGTTTCGAGCTTTTTGCGAGGCTTTCGCGATGGAACGCAGGGGAACGTCTGACGGACGTCGGCACAGTGAAACACACCGTGAATTATCTCGAAGCGTGCCTCAATGAGCGGACGTTAGACGCATGTCGTACGATCATACAAAGGTAGAAGCATCACGCCAGATCCCCTCGCACAATACTGGCCCGACTAATACGCCCAGCTCTTTCTTCGCTGCTTAATCGTTACTTCCGCCTCCCTGTGTTGACGACTCATCCGAGTCTCGCGATACGCTGTGTCTCTTCTTCGAGGCGCGTGGACCGTTTTCGAGAGACGCCGACAGAGAAGCCTCTGGATCCTATTGCCTAGGAAGTGGTTTCTATTAGGTGATCAAGAACGTTCTGTCGCTTTTGAAGGTGAAAGGTCTATTATTCTGTGATAAAAATGAAATTTGTGAATGTTCTTGTTGTTGAAGGAGAGTAGTTCAGTGTGAACTGGGAAATAGAATTATGTTATTTAGAAAATAGAAGCAATCTTACTGTGGCTTGAAAAGAGATAGAATTTTCTTGTTTACTTGATAGGTTTCTAACGTGACATAGAGTGGATTCTAGATTAACGAAGAAAATCAGAAATCTTCACCGTCATAACACCTTGCAGAGTATGATAAATTAGATTGAATAAAGTGAACGCGAGGTTGTGTCTCTTATGGAATGGAATTGATAGTTCCCGTTAGCAGACTAGCCGAGACCTTTTGTGGCATTTATGCACGTTCTTCTGGGGAGAGAGAATGTCTTCGGAGGTCTAAAAACAAAGATCTGTGTAGTAGAATTTAGTGAATCTTGAAACATTAGAGAATAAATCTTGAATAAAGTAGAAAATGAGATTAAGTTCTAGTAATGATCATTCGTTCTTGAGATGTTTTTGCAACTGCAGTTTTCCTTCGGATAAGTGTCTCGATAACGTAATTATTCCCTCTTTCAAGAATATATTAATAATGCGCTTGTGAGAATTGGCGCATTTCACGTAATTCATCTATCTTTTCTTGTTGATTGTGCAAGAGTCTCGTGCAATCATTGATTGCTCTGTGCTTAGACAAAAAGAAATGGAGCACGATAAGGTGGACGTTTTTCGAAACTCTCGAACTACTTTGTAGAAGCCAGAGAAAGTGGGACGAGATATTCTAATTCCTTCTGTGGGATAGTAATTACCATTCGCGGTAATATCAAGCGAAACAAAACCACTCCAATTTCTTCTTGGCAATCGGATGTGCACCTGACTTCCAACCAATCCTTGGATAACCAGTAATTTATCGTGATGATACTTCTGAGGAAAATGGATAGTTGCCAAGAACTATACCAGTTTCCCTTGACACTCTGCTCTTTAGATTTTTCTTTACGACGTCCCAGAAAATTTCTTTCCTTATCTCCCTTAATTACAATAAATATTCAGGCTCCATGTTACTAATCTAGAGACCATCTGAATGAAATTTCAATTTAATTTAAAATCTCAATAAAATAGCATCAAAACTGCATTTAAATCCAAACTCATTTCAATTCAAATTCAAATAAAGAAATGTTACTCCAACTTTCTTTTTCATCTACATTTTTTTTCGCAAGTTACACCAGCAATTCACTGACACCAGAGCTAACCAGTAGGCATAATTCAGAGATCAACGGTGACAAGGGAATAAGTATTCCAATAGAAAGTGTCTCCCCAGTAAAGAAAGAACCAGGTCGAACCCCCTTGACACCGTGGAATATTCAGCTGCTTCACGATACAGAAAGATCATATTATCGTATCGCAATTAGACATGTTCCACTTTCGTCGGTGCAGCGGAATGGGAGAAGGGAGTCAGAGATAAAAAAGGGACGAACGGTTCCAATTAGGGACTATCGATGGAAATCGTGTACTCGTGAGACACACGATGAGCCTCACCGTCGGCCTTACGAGAAGCAGAGAGAACTGGCTTCGGCATTTTTGTCACGCTGTGAAAGGTCAATACGGGAGAATTTCACTCGTGCTGCATCGTCTTCACACGAGCTCTTATGCACCGACTGCATCGCGCAACACCGCGGCCACCAAGAGAAGCGTATTCTGACGCACGTTCGTTTGCATTTGACCCCTTTTCACCGTAAACACCGATCGTAAAACGACCGTCGGTGTTTTCGTGAAAATTAACGATCGACAGGATCGCTGTGGCTATTTTAAGCAGTGGACTAAGCGAAGCGGGACACGTAATTACAGTCTAATGAAAATCGAGTGGAAGTAACGTGGATGATGGGTAGCAATATTTTATCTGAAATCTAATCTGGATAGTAATAAAGTCTATCAGACTCGCATATCGCTATGCTTTCTACAATGAATGATAATTAACCGTCAAATTGTAGGTACTGTTAACTATCTCAACAAATAAATTATATTCTACTCATTAATATATAAAGTAACATTCGTTAATGACTCTGTATACAGAACATTCGCAAAAAGGACACCTTCTGAATAATACATCAGAAAATTCTGAAATGTTAATTCGTTGCTAAACAAAAATCGTTAAAAGAGGCAATTAAAATTTGCAAATAGGGTCACGTGAAAGGAGTATTTAACAGAACAGCGATTCGACCTCTTTTGTTAAGTTTGAGACAGAGTTCAGGGGGCCTCGTTTTCTGCCGCGCGCTGTATAAATGGTGAAATGTCGTATTTAATAGGGCAAGATAAATGTTCGTTTTTCCACGGAGAGATTATCGGTACGCTTCCCCGTGGCAAAGGTAAACGTTACAACGTGAAAGTCGTGAACCTTCACCTGTAATCCGATTCTTCGCGCATCTGTTCCGTTCACCACCGCCGCGCCGATCGGGGAACAAGAAAGTAAAGAGGACTCGCGGTGTTACGAAGATGAATCGCGCCGGTTAATTTGCCTACCGCCGGGAAATTAACAAAAAACTCCATTGGACGTGTAACTGTAGACGCTCGGGGCTGGATTTATAGATACTGAACAACGGGGAACGGTACTGTATACCAGGTGTTGATGAAATAGAGACGCGACAGGCCTTGCATGTACCTTGGGGACACAATGTAGCCTATAACTCACGAATGAAGCATTCTGTGCAGGTACAGGTGATATATTTAATGTGTAATTTCTGAAAATTGCGATAAATTAAGACGCTCTTTTCAATAACGACTCATATGTACAGGACGACACAAAATTAGAGAGCAATTGAATAGTAGACTCTAAGAAACGATAAGAAAAAGATATCTCTGTCTTTATAAGTGGATCAGAAATATAGTATGGTCGTAAAATTAATTAAATGGTAGAATGAACATGTTTGGGGCGTTAGACAAGTGAAATGACAGGAATATTGGAAGATGAGGGCTTCAGCTTCTTGCAGGACCATGATTTTTTGTTATTATTTGCTTAAATTAGACGGACTTCCACTCGATGTCTCAATTTACTATGCTATATTTCTAATCAAGCTGTACCTACTCCGTATTTCAGCTACGAAGCGCTAAAGAAGTAGAATATGTACATTCAAGAACAGACAATCTTTCATACGTCGATTTCCTGAGGACAACTTGTCACACTTGAAAATTCCAATTAAAATATTTGACACCTCGCACCTAACAACGTCCACATTCCTTTAGAAACAATCTACAACATCGTTCCTCAAGATTTAGGACCACCCAGTACACAAAAGATCGGTTTTCACAGTTTTTACTTGCCATATCATCTTCATGCTTGAATTCCGACTGGAGTCCTCGCAATTTACTCGATTTCACGCGTAGACAAGTGTAATTAACGCCCAGGGAAGTACCTGATCGATCCTGCAGCCTCTCTGTAATTGACTTTCCTAAACGAATCGCGACTCGTCGGTCACGAAACGGCGAGAGCGTCCTGGCCAGATAATTCTCGCGCGCACCTGTTGCGTCTACAGCGCGAGAGAGAAAAGAAAAAGGCACGGAGGAGCTCTAGTTCGCTCTCTACACAAAGGTGCATTTGAGCAGCATCCAGGAGGCTGGCTCCCAACTTCGTAATTGTCTGGCGAGGTAACCAGTGAGGGAAATCTCGATTCCACCTCGTTTCATTGGCGCAACGACTGGAAACCGAATGCATCACTGTCTGATCGCTGCTGCAAACGCGATGAAATGCACGAACGGGTGCATCGGACGACGGGGAAGATCGCGTCGTTATTTAGGGCCGCGAATGTCACGGTGTAGTCGCATAAATATCCACAGAAACGTTCGTTGTCCGCGGGTACGAGAAAGCAGGACTATTAATCATTAAAGATCTCAACTGCGAGAGCTCGCGTCCTTCGCACACGCGATGCTTAAAATATGCAGCTGTACGCCTCGATAGGTATACCAGGGGTCCTGGGTTGAAGAATAGTCGACAACCTAGTCGTGTGTGAATACTGCGTGTCCTACATTCGAGTGGGCAGGTTGTCGAAGGATTTTGAGACACTCTGGTAAAGAAGTAGCTATGTTGAATTAAAAAGCGTAGAATTTATTGATTCTTGATTCGAATTTCTTCAACGAGGGATTAGTGATCATTGTGCAGATTTTTACATAATATATGCTCTATAAAATGAGTTATAATATATTGGATTTGGAAATAGCTTTAAATATTTGAAATTTGAAATTTGAAATTTGAAATTTGAAATTTTGAATATTTGAACATTTAAATATTTGAAATTTGAACATTTAAATATTTGAACATTTAAATATTTGAACATTTAAATATTTGAATATTTAAATATTTGAACATTTAAAAGTACCGAAGTCCACAAATCTTTCACGAAGGAGCCATTTATCCAGCAATTCAATCGATCAATCCAATTCAAAACGAAATTGACGTTACAACGTCGGCTTTCAGCCGATGAAGATAAATGAAAACCCACTATTGATATTATTCCCACCTGGATCATCCTGTATTCCCCAGATTCGCCTCGCCACGGACCGACGTAACGGTAAACAGTCGGTACCTCGATGGAAGACTCGAGGATACGTGCACGCGTGTCGCGCCGCGTGAATTTTCGTTTCACGGTCGGAGGGATAATCCTTCTCTCTGTCACTTCTCATCCGTCTTTCTGTTCCCCCAGCTAATTGAGTTGCTCGGACCTGGCCACGGATACCCGTCATCGTTCCTTCATATTTTTCTTTTCTCCGTTCCCCTTTCGGTCGAGGGAACGAAAGCATCGTTTCCAGAGATACGGTACCTCGACCAGGCCTCACGAAATTGGATTTCGTCATCCTGCCACCTGTAAGATGCGACGAGGTACCTGTTGCCCCGCCTCCGTCGACGTATACCTTCTCCAAACACATATGTATACATATGATATACATGGAACGTCTCCATGAGTATAATCCTCCTCCGTGGACGTAGACGCGGAAAATAATCCGACAGTGGGGCTTTCGTGGCCGTGGGCGGATTAATTGTTCGCGTTTTAACTTCCATTCACGGATGCCTTTTGTGCGCCATTCGCGGTATAATGTTGATTGTTCTCCCTCCATCAGGGATTACTTGGGAAGTAGCTTGAATTATAACCAATGACGGTTCTTCGTCTTTTCCTGTTACTGGAGAACACCAGTAAAAAGGGAATAAGAATCGAAAAATAAACATTAAAGAGCTTCGAGTCTTCTATAAAGAACTGAAATCACTTTCTTAAAGTCTGTAACTCTGAAACTCTCTTTAAATATAATGATATTATATGTAGAATCCTCAGAAAGTTCCATATAGGTATCTATTTTTTATCCAAATTGAATTTTAGTTCCAAACTAACCATACACTAATTTTTTCAGCGGTATGCAAGGAGGGTTGCCACCCTGTCCACGGCCATTGCAACGTGAGCGGCGAGTGCAAGTGTCGACACGGTTGGCGGGGTGAGCTCTGCGACCAGTGCACCCCGTACCCCGGGTGCAAGCACGGCTACTGTAACGGTTCCAGCTGGCAGTGCATCTGCGACACAAACTGGGGCGGCATCCTCTGCGACCAGGACCTCAACTATTGTGGCACCCACGAGCCTTGCCAGAATGGGGGCACGTGCGAGAATACTGCGCCCGATCAGTACAAGTGCACGTGCCCCGAGGGATTTTCGGGACCTACTTGCGAGAAGGTCGACAACCCCTGCGCTTCCAACCCCTGCCTAAATGGAGCGACCTGTAGGGAGCTTGGGGAGAGCGCCCACTGCGAGTGTGCCCCTGGTTTCGCAGGGCCCTATTGCGCTACCGATATCGACGAGTGTGCTTCTCAACCCTGTCAAAACGGTGGCACCTGCGTGGATGGCAAAAATGGATTCGTCTGCAACTGTCCATCTGCCTGGCAGGGTGTCGTCTGCCAATTCGACGTGGACGAGTGCGCCCTGAAGGAGTCCCCGTGCAAGAACTCGGTGACCTGCGTGAACCTCGCTGGCGACTACAGGTGAGTTGTCTTGACCATTTCAGTCTGCGTTTCGAAAGACTCTGGGTTAAGGACACTCAAGTGGATGTTCGTTCCCTGGACAGCTAAATTCGTAGAATCGTAATCGTTGAAAGGTTGGAAGTAATACTGCAGCGAAAATACTTGAATCTAGCAGTCGCTTTGCTAATACATTCACACACAAGTACCCTCAAAGCTTTCAGAGCGCTAAAAGAAGTTCGTTATTAAGAAGCCCATTAAGCAAGCAGAATTAGAACGTCTTTATCTCGCAATAGCGTAGTCCGTAAAACATGATGAAAGTAACACGGTGAACGTTCGCATCTACGGTCGTATGCAAAGCAGCCTTATTTCATTTGAACCGCTAGTAACTAATTATCTCTATCTTATAATTGCTCCGTAACGCAACTGCACCCAAGAATTCTTTATCAGAATTTCATTTCTCTATCTGGAACCCTCCCTTCAATTAACACCGCTGAATTTCAGGTGCCGCTGCAGGAGCGGCTTCACAGGGAAGAACTGCACGAAGAACATCAACGACTGCGTCGGCCAGTGTCAGCACGGCGCCCTGTGCATCGACCTCGTCGATGATTATCATTGTAGCTGCACCGCGGGGTACTCTGGCAAGGACTGCGACGTCGACATTGACGAGTGCGCCTCGAAGCCCTGTCAGAACGGCGGCGAGTGCAGGGACCTGGTGAACGCCTACGAGTGCGTCTGCCCCGTCGGCTTCACTGGTTATCAGTGCGAGATCGACAGGGATCACTGCAGCCCGAACCCCTGCCGAAACTCCGCGCCATGCTTCAACACCCAGACAGACTACTACTGTCACTGCCCAGAACAATGGCAAGGGAAGAATTGTTCTGAACCAGCCTCCCACAATCCACAGTTTGGGATTATGGACGAACAGTCTGGCTGTGGCAGCGAGGGCACACCTTGCGGAGGCAGGGGCAAATGCAGCGGTGGCAGATGCATCTGTGACCCTGGATACACGGGGATGCACTGCCATGAGAATATCAACGATTGTAGAGGGAATCCCTGCTTGAACGGAGGGACGTGCGTGGATTTGGTGAACTCCTTCCAGTGTATCTGCAGGGAAGGCTGGACTGGGGATTTGTGTGATCAGGGTGAGTAATTTGGAGTAAAATTGTGCAAGGTGTTTAACTGTAGGTAGCTCTACTTACATCCTACAATATAGAAAAGAAAAGTGTCCCTCGATTTGTTCAACTATTTTATCCAACCACACTCCAATTGCATCCTCAGTTAATATCCCAAGGCAAAAGGTGGTATCGCCCACTTTGGGAAGCCATAAACTAAATACTAATCAATAAATTCCTCCACCTGTAACCAAACACCCTCTATACTATTATACATTCGAACTTAAAACAGCCAGAAAACCGATTACTAGACCTAACATTCCTCTTTCCTTCCAGACGTCGACGAGTGCATGAACGCCCCCTGCCGCAACAACGGCACCTGCGTGGACGGGGTAGCAGACTTCACCTGCATCTGCAGGGGCGGTTGGAAGGGCAAAACCTGCGCCCTCAGAGGCAGCCATTGTGAACCAGGTACCTGTCGCAATGGAGGCACTTGTCAAGATCGCGGAGACAGCTTTACTTGCCACTGTCCCCCAGGTTGGGAGGGTGCAGCCTGCCACATAGCCTCTCCAGCCTGCGCGAGCAACCCTTGCGAGAACGGGGCGACTTGCGTGAACACCGCCGATGGGAACTACAGATGCGTCTGCAGGGAGGGCTTCGAGGGACCGAACTGCCGTCGAGACGTGGACGATTGCCAGCCTCTGCCATGCTTGAACGGCGGGAAGTGCGTGGATGGCATCAACTGGTTCAGGTGCGAGTGCGCGCCAGGCTTCACGGGGCCAGACTGTCGCATAAACGTGAACGAATGCGCCAGCGACCCATGCACAGGTGGTTCCACCTGCGTAGACGGTATAGCGAGTTATTCCTGCATCTGTCCGCCTGGTAGAACAGGAACACGCTGCGAGATCCGCACTGCAGGCGGGCCAGGGTGCATGGTCGCTAGCTGGGACGACGACTGCAACATCTGCGAGTGTCGTAACGGGAAGAATCAATGCAGCAATATCTGGTGCGGGCCTGGGAACTGTTTAAACGGAACCTCGTGTTTGGCTCACGAGGTTTGCGTGCCCAGCCCGAGCGAGAGTTGTCTGTCGCCGAACTGTCCAGCTTGGGGAGAGTGCAGACCAGTGGAAACTGGCAGAAGAGTAGGCCCACCTGCTCTGCCTGCGCCACCATCCTGTTGGCCTGGCCAAGCTACCCCAGGACCAACCTGCTCCAGACTCACTATTCTACTGAGAAGGGACACTCTGGCAGCGGGCACGTCGGTGGAGATCCTCTGTCGACGTTTGAGGAAGCTCCTAGCTGATCCCAGGAGACCTCAATCTATAGTTCTGCTCTGCGATCTCAAGCCTGGGGACAATGACACAGTAGAGGTGACCATCTTCTCAGAAGCCGCCGCCGACGCGGCCAGGGACCTAGGCGAGGCTCTCAGCCGACCTCTGGGCAGACCTCTCGCTCTGGCCTCCGTGCTGGAGGTCAAGGTGGAGACGGCCTTGCTCAGCGAGCCGAGTTCAGTGAACGCTAGCAGCGCTGGCAGCTACGTGGCTGTTCTCGGTGGTGCTTTAGCGACGGTGCTTGTGTTGGCTCTATTCGGGGGACTTTGGTATCTGCGCTCGGTCAGACAGCGGTCCAGCTTGACTGCCACCACTAGCAGCGAAACCTCGCTGCACAGACATCGCAGCGACTTAGATGAGAAGTCTAATAATCTCCAAAACGAGGAAAACCTTAGGAGATACGCGAATCCGTTGAAGGATCAGGACCAAGGTGATCCACGAGTCTCTGTGGTGAGACCCTTGTCTGGTACTTCTTTGGGAGCCCTTGGTGCAGCTGAAGAAAGCTTGGAAATGGTCTCAGAAGAGGGAAAACATCGACTACCACCACTTTACAAACCACCCAGCGCAGAAGCAAGGAACAACACTGCCAGTTTCACTTACGAGGAGGGACCCCATAAACCCTACAGCAAGCCTAGACTCCAGGAGCCATCGTATTCCCATCAGCAGCCAGGAACCAGCCAGACGTCCGGACCACATCAAGTGCTGACGGTACACGTGTAATTGCGAACAGGAAACCTGCGACTGTTGGGACTTGTATGATTATAATTGTGTGCGAAGCGAGCTTCTACAGTAGAAACAGCGGATGTTAGCAATGAATCGAAGAAAAGGCATTGATTTGAAGATAATAAGCGCGTGGAGAAGAAATGTCGAGCATGGGTCTCCGTGTCAAATGCTTCTGAGTTTCGCGAAGATCAATCGTGCTACGTTTTCAGGCACGTGGCTCTAAGAAGATGGGCATCGATATTTCTTTTCCGATAATGTTAATTCGAAGGGTCAACGTGGATAAGTAAAGGTGGATAGAGAGAAACAAGAGTCGATTATGGGATTTCAAGATGAAAATTTAAATAGAGATGGGACGAAATTAGGATATTAGTCTCTGGGATTCTGATCCTCCTTTTGTGACTTCAAGCCTCTGTTCACCTTCCACTGGACCCTGCCACGATACACGACAATAACCGATCGACGATACATAATTATCGAGAGTTGTTTTATCGTTGTACATATGTACATAGCTCGTACTTATTAATTTCGCTAAGCCTGTATCACATCTGAAACGCCGTCACTCCCTACAGACTCCATAATTAAGATTTAAGATTCAACGCGCGGCAGCCGTGTTGACCATTTGGTTTCCATCGAAGCCGAGACGGTCCGAACAACTGTAGACGCCGTAGACGTGTAGCCAGTAGGCAAATAATTCTGCGTGATCGCAGGCTTCGGACGTTCCGTCGGACGATATTATTGTGATACTCGTAGAGAAAAGACATCGTGCGTAAGACTATTTTTCATGCTCTTCCTTACTCGATCACGTCGCACCCTCTTCGACTTCTCAACGATTGCCCATAAATTGTACTGGAGATTTCACAAGTTGTGGCCCGTCAGAGATCAAGAAAAGCATCAACCCCTAGCTTTGGGAGGTCTCTAATGAGCTAAAACTTGGTAACTCTGTTACAATCGATTCCATAAAACGCATCAATATTACAGGGAAAAAGAATTTAAAAAAAGTACGTCGTCTAAACAATTTCCATAGTGGCCATTTTGCAGATCCAGCGTGAATTTCACTTAACTCTTCCCGTATACATGAGGAAACATATCGAAAGTGTATTATACAAGGAAAATGTAATTAAAAGAGATAGAAGTAATAAGGGATATTTTCCTAGAGGGTGAACGATGCTTGTTGCGATCGATAGCGATCGTTAAAGTGGCGCGACGCGAGTATCCCTCCCATCGCGTCGTCGAACGATGTATATAGATCCCCCAGCGTACATAGTTCCAGATCCTCCCTCGTTTATTGAGTCCCCCTGGATTTCTCCCTTTTGTACCCCCAGCCCCGTTAGATGTGCAATTTTATCTAATTTTCTTCTTGTAGTATCGTTCCATCGTGGCGAACGCGCGCGCGCGTACACTAGACTTTAACGAAGAGGAGGACGCATAACTCGTTACTAGGCGTATGTAAGTTGTAACGGAAGGAAGAAATTTTTATAACAGATACTTTATTTTATAAAAGAAATCTATATTATTATACAAAAATATATAGAGAATCGATGAGAATATATATATAAATATAAATATATATATATAATATTATTTTATATTATATTATTTTTATTTTATTGTCTCGTATGAATTATTGCGAGATCACGGACAGTAGTTCTTCGAACGTTCCTCTTTCGATACGACGATCCACATCCGCCATAGATCGTCCATAGATATCCCGTCGATACGTAAATTACTCTGTCGCAATCACGACGAACTAATGTCCCTGGTCCACGATAGATAGCTAATGGACGTCCAGCGTGATGTGATCTGTCCCCGTTTTTTGTCAGATATTAGAAACTCGAGAAGGAAACGCGAGCGAGTGCGTGTGCGTGTAAATATTAAGCTCCCGTTTCTCCTGTCCATCCCCCCAAACTTCCCTCCCAAGTTTTTCTCACCTAACGTTACGAAGATGAAAAGAGTTTCAATAAAAAGTACAACCCTTCGACACCGTCTGGTCTTTCACGTTTATTGCACCCGACATCGACGTACGAACGAATTCTCTCACGCAACTGAGCCCGCGCAAGTTGCATTCAAATCACCGAGAACGCAGAATCGTTGGTAGACGTGCCTTCCGGGAGCAGCTGACGCTGAAAAGCAGATCGAGAGAGGGACTTGTCTCTCGTCTCTTTTTCTCTACTTCTACAGAAGAAATAATGGGTACAATACGTACTGAAGCCACACTATTCTTTGAAAAATTATCGTAATGATTTCTACATACCATTTACCTTGAATATCCTACATAAGTACTAATTTCTACATAGTCTACACGATTCTTTAAATATAGTTCTCTCTCTTCTAGAACAGAAGAGGCAAATATTTAAAAGATTATACAAACCTTGATATCTGCTCCTCTCTATGCCTTTCTCTACACAGTCAAGAATCTCTTTGCCACTTGGTCAGATGAGTAACCACGAAGAAGAGCAAACATTCTCCCCTTTAATAGTTTCGACCCGTTTCGACTAGCTAACAGAACCATGAGGAATTGAAAGAGACGGGCCTGTGGATCCGGATTTCGTCGACGGCCACGGATTTCAATAGATCGTTTCATTGAGGATAATGCTGTTCATTATCATCGAAAGCGCGTCTGAGATTAACAAAGGACCCGAGTGTGGGCAATTTCGTGGCCGAGACAGCGGTGGGCAACGGGCGATCTTGACCACGGCACACGAGCCGCGTGCAAGCCCGCGTGTGTGACGGCCGCTGAATGAACGATCTGCCGAAATTACAATACAATGGCCCAGAAGAGCCACTTGACGAGTACCCGGTAAATGAGTCAGCCGTGGCCGAATATGGCCCGTGTGAACCCGCGTGTGTCCAACGACGATCGCGTAAATGGGATGGCTTGATAAAGCGCAGAATCAAAAACGAAGGGAAGATGCCGAGAGGAAGAGATGTGAAGCTGATCATTGCTATTCAGGGTGACACTGGAGGACCATAAATGGTCCCATTTTGGTAGCGTTTTCTACTGCTGTGAAGGATAAAAAATCATAATATAAATATAGGTCTAAATTGGACAATTTAGAGAAATTTAGTCGGAAGATTAATTAAAGGATAGCGCTTAAAATCAGTCTGAAAATTTTCGCCGATTTCGTCTTTAATCTCATATTGAGTACATCTTCTCTATTTCTACTTTAGGTAACACTGAAATATGTCTGAAGAAAAGTGTCGCTTTATGAGGAATTCTAACTCTTCTCTTCAAAATTGAAGAAATAATAAAAGAACGATGAAGAAAATCCCTTATTAATTATACTTCAAGCAATACAAAATATAACAAACACCACAAATTATACGTAGGTTAAAGAAACGTGAAAATGGAGGTCCTGAAGGCACCACCAGTAATGTTATCACTTCTTCAGGATCTGTGGGAGGCGCTTAAAACGTATGACTTTTTAGGGAATCGATGACGATAGTCTCACCGAATTGTCAGATTATTCGGATTACAAAATATGGGGCGCATTTTACGGAGGCGAGGAGTACGAAGGCGAGATGATGGAGCACGTCGAAGAAGATTTAGAAGATGAAGAAGAAATGCAGAAAGAACCAGAAGACGAGGACATAATGGCAGACCTAATGACACAATATCAGGACAAGAGGGCTGCGATGCTCGCGGCAAAAGCTGAAGAGAGGAAGGAGAAACTACGAGAATTGATTGGTGTAATTCTACTTTGATAACCGGTAGCTTAATTAAGAAAAACAGTAATGCAGGTAGTAACTCTGCCTCGAGTAATCTTTTATCAAAACCAATGTCGCTTTTATAGTTAACTAAAGACAAGGACGTCTCTGAAGAAACGTTGATCACTCCGGAAGAAGAGACCATCAGTTCTGGAGAACCCTCCACCGAAAGCTCCACTCATCCCTGCCTCGTGGACATAGATATTAGCGATTCTCAATTAAAATTGCAAAATTTATATACGATGTTCCCAGTCCCCGACGATCCTGGCCTTGTCCCAGCCTTCTGGACCTTATATGAAACTCAGGACGCATACGATGACGATGGCATAAGGAAGTTCTTCGATTTGACAAAAAAATTGAACATCAAACCCATACAGACTGTAAAAAACATGTTGCTGACTGATACAATTAATCTGCAGTACTATGGGGTGAATCCTAAAGTTATAAAGCCTCTCTGTGAAGCTTTGATGAACAACATCTTTGTCACCACAGTTAATCTGACCGTAACGTAGATATTTTTAATGTTTTATTGAAGATTCTGACGCACAGTGTTTTATAGATTATTGCAACTGCAATCTATCATGAACTCGTAGGAAAACTGGCTGTCAGAGGATGCTTGTTATCACCTGGGCGATCTACTCCTACGCAACAACAATATACACACTTTATTGCTAGCAGGGTGTCGAATCGGCGCGAAAGGAGCCGCGAAGCTTAAAAAAGGAATTGCACAGAGCACAGCGTTGATCACCTTGGATTTATCCTCTTGTGAGATTCATAAAGAAGGCTTAGAGCATATTACAGAAGCCGCCTGCAATACAGAACTCGAAACATTGTGCTTGAACGACAACCACCTGGATGAAACTTGCGCGGACGCTGTACGAGATTTGATCTTATGTTCAAGTACACTCAAGAAATTGGAATTAGCGTGGAACTCTTTGTATACTGTAGAAACTTGGAGGAAATTGGGCAGAGCACTCGAGGAGAACGAAGTTTTACTTGAACTTGACTTGTCCTGGAATGCCCTCGGCAGAGAGTGCATTCCTTTCCTTCGTCAATTTTTAATGCGAGCTCAGAGCTTGAAAAAATTGGATTTGAGTGGTATTGATCAGTACAGAGATTGCGCGCTGCAGGGCGGTTTATAGTAATTTTTAATTCATTTAGGGAACCGATTTTACAACGAAGATGCTATGAACATCGCTAGAGGCCTGTCGAGAAATCAGTCTCTCCACGAATTATATGTGGGTAATAATCCTTTCAAAGCAGAAGGTGCGCTTGCTCTTGTACAAGCTGTTACCCCAGAAAACTCTCCAGAAAGCCAGTTACGCCTGTTGGATCTTACGAACATATGGGCGAGCAAAAGTATCCTGCCAGATCTAGAAACGATAAAAAATGATAGACCATGGCTTGATATTAAGCTGGGAGGAATACTTAGTAATTACAAGATTGAGGGCCCGAACGTGCCGGCAATACTCTTCAAGAGAGCAATTTATGAGGCGATGAAACCAAAGAACAAGCGACGACGCAGAAACTTTGGCCATTTCGTACTGTCGCTATCTGACAATCCCATTTCAAGAGGTATGTCAAAAAGTAACTTGTAAAAAATGTATAAAAAGATACACATACACATTATTCATAATGAATATTTGGATATTGCTTTATAGCAAGTTTCACAGAACTTGTGAAGCAGTTTGGACTGAAGCTATCTCCAACTTTGGTAAAAGAAATTATGCATGCATTTCCTGGTCCAAGACATGTTGTAGACCAAGCATTATTGAGAGCAGCTTACTTGAAACTATATCCAGATACAAAACCACCACCAGAGAGACCTATAAAACAGAAGAAAGGAAAAGGCAAAAAAAAGAAAACCTAAGTGGAAAACACTTATTGTTACTATGAAAATGAATGTGTATTTTCAAATTGATATAGAGCAACATACAAAAAAAGAGTAGCAGATTTTATTTTAATCTTGTGACATAACAATAACTCCTTAAATAAAAAACAACTGGAATCCCACTTTTTAATAGTTGGAAATAAATACGAAGTAAAAAAATTATAGTACAAGCAGCATTAATTGTACAATTTAATACATTTGTGATATTAGTCTATGTAAAATATCCTTGCAGAAATATCATCAACAATCCAATTTATGCCCTCCACAAGATTTTCTCCTGTAACTGCAGAACACTTATATATTTGCCAATGATGTGTTTTAATAGTTGGCAATTCCAAGGCTTCTGCTATGTCTGATGCAGATAATGCTCCTGGCAAGTCTTGTTTATTTGCAAGTATTAAAAGACTTGCACCCTCTAATCTCTCTTCTTGTAGAAGCTTGTACAATTCTGTTTTACAGTCTTCTAATCTTCTCCTGTCAGCACTATCAATCACCCAGACAAGTCCGTCTGTAGATTCAAAATAATTCCTCCAATAAGAGCGCAATGATTTTTGACCACCCACATCCCATATGTTAAGCTTATATCCCCGATGCTCCAAAGTTTTTATATTAAAACCAAGTGTCGGCGATATGGTGTCAATTGGCTCTCCATTGATCCTTTTCAAAACTGTTGTCTTTCCAGCATTGTCCAAACCTCTGCAAGAATATATACAACATTCACCAAAGATATAAAATACGTAGAAAAATTCACTTATTAAAATTTAAGTATGAATTGTATGAAAAATAACTAGACGTAAAAATATACTTTTACTATACGAGATATAAACTCGACACAAATGATAGTATAACCTCAAAACTACTATAAAACTGATAAATTAATACATACAGCATTAAAATACGCATTTCTTTTTCCTTTTGCTTCAACTTTTTAAGTACTGTCAACAAGCCCATTGTAAGTTACATTAAAGATATCACAGACAACAATTTTAAAAGGATAAATGAAACGATGGCAATGAATCTTCCTACGTAGACTTGTCAAACAAACATAACCTATACCACGAAACGTAAACATGTAACCTACAATTGAATTTTATATAATTTATTTATTTAAAAATAAATTTTACTTTATACATATTGGTTATAGTATCATATAAATTTACTGAAAATAAATATTTGACCGTTATAACTACATACAATTAAAGACATAAGTTTAGGAAGATAAAAGTAAATCTGTCACTTTATTAACAACATCAGGATGACAAAGTGCATTAACAATATTTTCAGATAATTGCTGATTTGAGGAGAAGGTATTTTGTATATCAATGTCAGTTTCAAAAGAGTTGTTTTTTAACTGTTCAATATTATCTTCAGAAAATCTTTCTCTTTTTAACTTTAAAAAAGCTTCCAGTTCTGCCAATGTAAGTCCATGTAAAAGCTTCACATGACTTGAATATTCTGCTGCTAGATTTTCAGCTGTCCACATACTACTTTTCAATTTCTTACAAGGTGATTCCACTATTTCCATGTTTTTACATTCTTCAAGTGCAGCACTAAGCTAATGAATAAATTAATTAATATTAATACTGACATATATTAATGACATAGATATCTGATTTGTCTGATACATTACCAACATCATACAGTAAGATAAAGTACATTGTGCTTCTTCAGATACACTGCACACATTCTTCCCAATTGTAGCTGCTATTAATTTAACAACAGCTTCCTTAACTCGTGATACACTGTCTGTTATTACTGGTAACCATACATTTACACTGATAGTGATATCCAACGATTCAACATAATGCCACCAACCAGCTGGCACCAGTAAAACATCCCCTGGTTCAAGGGTTATTAATTTTGACTGGTCTTGTACCTTTAATATATTCATCTCACTTTCTTTAGTGGGACAAAACAAATTATGTTTACTATACACTGTTGATTCCTCATATGGCACCCTTGTAGGTTGAAGAAAATGAGTAGAACTTGGTGGAAGCAGTAGCCATTCTTTTCTAAAACAATATGGGTGGAAACAATTTTATTTTGAACTATTTCTGTATATTACTCTTACTGTCAACTTATATGTAACTAACCTTCCATGAATCTGTGCTACTAAGTTACAGCCATAAGAATCTTGATGGCAATTTGTGTGAGCACCTTTACTCCCAATCCAAAGTGTGGAATCAGACCCTACCTTATCAAAACCAAATCTCTGCCAGTTCACAGAATCAATGATCTCTGGTTTATTCTTAAACCACTCATGCATGTATTTATAATCAAAATAATACCATTTTCGGTCATCTTCATTTCCTTTTACACTTTTGATGAATTCTGAAAGTGTCATTGAGACTGTAGAACAATTTACTTCCCATTGTGGGCACTAAAAACAGAGTCCTAGAACTTATTATAGCAATATTTATATTGTATATAAGAAACGGATATATACACTATAAGAAAAATAAAAATAATTTACCACTGATCTAGCATTATAGCCAACCCGAAAGGGTAACTTCATATCCCCGAACTTTTCTGTCAGTTCAGACAAATTCCACTCGAGTAATTTCCATGCACATGCACCTGTTGCATCTTGTAACAATCCCCGAAATAATACTGGCTCTTTCACTTCTAAGATAGCTTGCTCTAATACTTCTGCAGGTGGTAAATTTAATTTTTCCATAATTAACGCTTAAAAACTCAATAAAATTATTTTGACTTGATCGTATGATCGTAAATATCTTGTTTACAATTTATGCAACGTTCTAACCACCTAACGACGAAACCTATGAACTAAATTGTTAGTTTCTCATAAGATAAGGGATCAGAAGATTTCCCGTTCTCGTTTTAGTTCCAACATAGGTCACTAATGGCGTTGTACAATGCACACTGAATCAGAGAAGTTATACTATCTCTTATATACATACTTTAAGGATCCAGGAACGTAATAACGTGTTCTGTGTTCCCCAATTAAAACAAATTAATTTAAAAAGTACAAATACGATGAACTATGAATGCTTGACACCGCTATTGACAATATTGTTTCCTAGAAAATATTAAAAATATTTTAGACAAGACTATATTACAATATATTCATAAATATTCATTTCTGAAAGTAATAACAACTTCAAGTTGTTAAACTCGAAACAACTTCACTTTATTTTTGTAGCGGTTCAATCACTTATGTATTGATTTTATAAACTTGTATAAAATAAACAAATAGATATGTTACGATACACGAGTTTGTGTGTAAATCATTTAAGAACACAAGCATCGACATTTTTATTTAAACAGACTAATCTAACAAAACAACAAACTCGGGTAATGTTTAACTGTTATATGTTTTATAATACTAATTATTAAGAGTAGTACGTAATCATTAATAAATGTCATTTATTTTATTTTAGAATACATATATTCTAAGAAGATTATATAAAGTTCCATTGTATAAAAAGAATCAACAACCACCACCATTGAAAAGCAAATATTACATTTATGAACTTGTGGAAAATACTGTTACTCGAAAGCAACCACTGATTGATCTAATTTTATTGGATACTATAGAAAATGTTGGTCTAAAAGGCGAAATTATCTCCGTAAAATCTGAAAGAGCTTATAATACTCTGTTGTTACCAAAGTTGGCTGTATACGCAACTCTAGAAAATATAAAGAAATATGCAATTGATGATACAGAGACTAAAAAAGATATGAACATAAAAAGTTCTAAATACATAGATAGAACATTAAATTTATTATCTCAACAATATTTGCTCGTAGAAATGTCTATGCACACACCATGGACTATAGAAAAATGGCATATTAAAGCAAGTTTTCGAAAAGCTGGATTTATTGTACCAGAGGATGCCATTACTCTTCCAGAGAGAACTATATCTGGACCAGATCTGTTAATTCAAGATAAAGAATTTTATGTCATTGTCAAAATCAATAATTGTGAAGAAACAAAGGTCAGATGCAAATTACATCATTGGATATCTGATTTACAGAATCAAATTAGAAATGAAATACCAATTTGGAATAGGCCTAATGTAGCAATTTTCCCAGAAGATCAGCCAATCCTAGATTCACTTCCAAAACATCGTTTATATAAAGAAACAACTAATGATATTTAGAATTAAATATGCTATTATAAATAAAATTTTTAAAAACTTAAAAAATTGAACAAGTTGAACAATTTTATTAATATTAGTCATTTTTGTTTACCCTATTTGATAATGTTTATATGATATAAATAAATCATATACGTGTACATCTATATATTTATATTTTTTAACTTATCAAATGGGTTAACGAATTTTAATAATAAGTGTCATATGTAATTTAATAAATTTTATAGATATACGAATGTTAAAAATATTTTTAAAATATATCTACCTTTCACATTTTAGTTATTTAGACTTAAATACGTGTATTTAGCAAATATACATATATATGAATAATCAATAATTGAATTCTACAGTATCAAACTATACTTTGGTTTTTATTAATTAGTTAACCTGAATCTTTTGGTTAACTTAAATATTCTAAATGAGATGTAGAATATCTCATTACATATTTTAATTTCGCAAAATGGAAGGTAAACATTTCGGATGGGATGAAATTACAGATGGTCTAATCTTAGTAGGGTAATTAAATTCTTACACAATATCATTTCTATACTTTTCTATGATTGTTATTAAATGAATCATTACATTATTTTTTATACGTAAGCATTCCAAAAACAGAGGATGAACAAATTAAAAGACATAAACGACAAGATGATCCTGTTCATGATTCGGAAATCTATGCTCCACATGCATATTTAATTTTGAATTTTCACGAAACTTTAAGTGAACGTGGAAAGGTGAATGAACAATTAATTTATAAACTATGTACGTAATTCTTCTTTATATAAATGTATGTTTATTATTTTAGCTAAGTTTTAGGAGACATTTTTTAAGAACAGTAGCTCCAAATGAACCAAATATTATTATCTTACAAGACATAAAAGATCTAGTACTTTTTCTATTAGCAACCCCTGTTAGTCCACAATTTATAAATTTCTTTCATTTGCCAATTGTTGATCGGTTCTTGAGAGCTACAATAATTTATTTTCAATATTATGTGGCAATATATGAAGATTTAATGGCAGAACGTGCAGCTACTATGAAAAAGGCACCAAATCCATTAGCTCGAGGCTACAGATCAAGATATGCGAATGAAATGCAAAATCTCCGCTGTATCTTAGGTAGAGAATATGCTGATTTAATAATAGGTTGTCAAGATACCATTCAGTATCATCATATGACTGGAGGAAAAAAAGGAATGTCATCTATAACTCAATCACAAGGAGAGAAAGATTTAAGAATGTTTGAAGTATTAATATGTATGACACATCGCATTGTATGGATAGCTTTAGAACGTAAATACTTTAGTTTAATTGGTAAGTTAATCAACTAAGGAAAGAATTTTATGTAAATTAATATAAGATTCTGCTTTGCTTAAAAATATACTCTTTTTAGAAATAGAATTACACAGATTACTTAGGACAGATGCATATAATATGGCACAAAGACGAAGTACAAGTCAAATTGTTCAGGATATGTTAACAGATGATATTGAAGTTTTACAAGGTCGCAAAATTCAAGAGAAAAGAAAATTGTTAAGAAATTCGGCTTTAATACAAGAACTAATATATTCAAATAGCGATTATCGTCTTCTGTCTTTAGGTGCGTCATCCACTTTTGTAGTGTCTGTTGCTTAATTAAAAACAATAATGTTATACAGGCATAGGAGATGATACAAATGATGCACGAATTGTTTTCTTACAAAATGCTCTTCTTATTGAAGAAGATAAGTTGCTACAATTAGGAATCAGAATAGGAATTTTAGGAAAAAGTAGAGATGATTATGACATAATGTTAATGCCAGTTGAGAAAGAAGCTCTTGATGAAATTCAATTATCAGAGAGGAGAAAGTTTGAAAGGAGAAGTACAAAAGATACAGTAGTAAAAGATACAGTAAGTTATTGCAACAAATTCTTCTTTAATTATGTACTGTACATTCGTCCAATTTCAATATTACATTTCTGTATTTCATATTGAAGGATAAAAGTATAAAAACTCCAAGACTGCCCTTATTTGAAACTGAGTGTGAATTGGTCCAAGATTTTCCTATTCAAATAAAAGATGTCTCACCTAAAGGCTATCAAACTGTTCGTCAAAAAGCAAGAAAGAAATGGTTAATTAGGGAAATTAAACGTCAAAATAGAAGAGATGTAGATACATATTCTCTCATAACAATGGTAAATTAAACATTTGTTTGCTAATATTTTAGTTTCAAAAGAATGAACTGATGAAAATATAATTTTTCTTAATTCAGGAGTGATTCGAAACGGCTGCAAACAATAGAAGTGCCTATATTCCTTCACACTTTATATTACTTATTGAGTATGTCTGATGATTTACTGAACAAATATATTTGCCTCATCATTGGCATGATAGGTACTATTAATCCATGTATGCGTACATAGCGGAAAAAATTAAAATACTCAGTTAGTAAATCGTCAGATACTCTGTAAGTAGTATAACTAAAAAATTATTACTACTTTGAAAAGAATATCACATGCTAAAAGGTACATTAACATGGACAAATTGATGAGCAAATGTACGAAAAATAGTAGAAGTGGGTGTATTATAATGCGCAATAAGTAATGGCAAATAAAAATTAATATTCTGTTTATTAAGTATACTTTCCAAAGTAAAGTAAAAAAATAAATGGAACAGAAACCAATCATTGATCACTGTTTCAAGTCCGTTTTATTATTTCTTTAATTATTTGATATTAATATGGATTGATAACAACCAAGTAATTGAATAAATGTGCCTATATTTGACATTTTCAAAGTCATATGTACGTTAATGTAAACTGTTGCAATTAGTAATTATTTAAAAAGAACATGTGGTTATTGTTAATCATGACAAAATGTTTAAAATTATTTGCACTTTATTTTTAAAACTTGTAAGAGAAAATACTGATAAATATTTTGTTACATAAAATATGATGAAATATAGACACATATACTCAAGAAGAAAGCTTTAAAGGACACGTGATCAGGGTGGATAAACTGAGTACAATAAGACAATGTAAAAAATATGCTTATTATAATTGATAATAATGCCTAATAATGAGTACTAATGCTGATATTTTACAAGGAGATACACATATAGGTACATTTGAAGCAATGCACTTGTTTCACGATTAAATTCTGCATTGTTCTTTTATAAATAATTATCGTACCTACTTATTATCATTATACGTGATAACAATATATATGACATTAATTTAATCCCAATATGGGTTAAATTGTAAATTATATTTTTTTTGTTTTCATTTACAACTGGCAAATTTACTATTTATTTGCAATGGTTTATATTTACCTAAAACATTCATTATTCAAATATACTTCTTTGCGACCTATTATTTATGAATAAGTGACACGCATGTATCAGGTATGAAAATTTAATACCCCACTGATTACATTTGGCACAGAGACTTTGATGATAAAAACTAGATCTCGCAAGAAACTGTTCAACCTTGGTGTTACATGTAAAATGCATCTCTTGTTTTAATTCATCGACACTTATTTATAACTTACAAAGTGATTGAATGTATTTTTTTCGTTTTTAATTACGATATGTATTAAAATTATGATAATTTGAAATATGTTGTATATGTTTTAAATTATTACATTTACATAGGCAACACTTGTATTAATATTATATCTATATTGCAACAGTTTAAATGTCAAATGGCAGTAAGTAACCCAGCCGTTCCTATGATTGACAAGAGTATTCTAGTTTTACTCTCAGAATCTGTGCCTAGCTAATATTTTTTTAAATGTTACATTCTAATATTATTCCAGATAATAAAATAATGCATGGCGTGTCATTTTTTCGTATAGGCTGCAAAAGAAAGTTAAACATATTATATAATTACTAAAAATATAAAAAAAGGAAACTATTTCGGCACTTCGTATTAATTTGAATTTATCATTGTATGTTACAGCTATCTATCACTGAACATTTGCCTACATGATTATAATACAAAATGAAGAAAGTGATGACAGTGATGATTATGCATATGTCAGTAAGATTATTTGCGATTATTTGCATACATTATTACAGCAGATAGATGATGGAAATGAATATGACTATGTGTACATATAGTTTTTTAAGTTCAGTCATGTGTCCGTGCAACTATCTTTTGCACAAAATTTTTCAATGAAAGAATTTTTAAAATTTGTTCAAACAAAAGCTAACTTACACTGTATTTAATTCTCGGTTCAGACAAAAGAATGAGAAGGTCTTCTTTAAAATATATGTTTACTTTTTCATAATTTGCAAGAGTTTTATATTTTATCAGTTATTCACTGATGCTTCCTTCATATAAAGGAGCGGTAATTTAATTTCTATTATAACATATTGTAAAAATCTTGGAAATTAAACGTCAGTGCATAACACTGTAAATTCATTAATTTTTTATATTTGATCAAGCATGTTCATGAATATCAATTTGATTATACCTTTGAAACCTATTTATAAATATATCTTGCAAATATATCAGTATATATGTAAATAAACTAAGAATTATTATCAATGAAACCAATATACTGATAATTTTTTAAATAAATTTTGTTTCTAATTAATTTTGCATAGAGTAATAAATAAAAATAATTTATGTACCCTGAAAGATCGATATTCATTATAATCATTTCACACAATTGTTTCCCTACTGCACAGTAACGGAAACACTGTAATTACCATGCTGTAACTACAAGATTGTAACGAAACCTTCAAAATGTGCTCAAGATAATTTGTAGGCAAACTATAAATACAATGTAAAGAATAGGACAAAATCGTTATATGTTTATAACTATTTGTCAAAAAAGATGGAATATTGTGTATAAATCTAGCCATTGCATGATATTGTAACCAATGATGTACATACTAAATTAATAATTTTTCTATTTGCTTTTTACTTTCTGTATGTCAATCCCTGCCATTATCTTGGATTTTTATAGCTATGTAATGAAAGTCAATAACACAATCTTACATTTAGCAGCACAGACACAAACAGTATTTCTTGCTAGATTATAAGGAACACACGCGAACTCGTTTTCAAATTATTATATTATTAAAATAGACGGGGCTACGAAGCAATATCTGACATAAGTTGAGCCAATAAGGCTGGCTCTAAAAGTCCATGTGTTTGCCCCATTCTCTCCAAATTTCGCACATCTTTATCTACTGCCTCTAATGCTCTCTCCAATTCTTCTTCTTCCTCTCTTGACGGTTCATATTCTCCATTTCTGCTTTCTATAAGCACATAACAAATCTCGTATTACCATCTTATTGAAAAATCATAAAAAATATGTGAATATAAATTGTGAAAATACAAAATTAAAAATGTAATTACCAATGAATATATCATTAAAAGCATCTGGAGGTAAGTTGTTGAGCACATTGCCAAAATCATGCTCTGCAGAATCCAGAGAGGGAAACACTTCGTGATCTCCTAGATCTACCTTCAATCCTCCTCCAAGACCAAGTCCTAATCCTAGATTTAAATTAGAAGAATGTGAACTTCCTTGAGCTACAGTATTTAAATTGTTCAAAGTTTTTGTCTGATTTTCACTAGAGTTTATTTGACTCAAATATTGGCTCTCTTCATGTACTAAGGTAGGACCTTTAGTCTCAAGCTTATTCACAGGAGGCCGTTTTCTTTTCTTTGGCCTAGATTTTGGTTTAGGCCTGGGAATTGTTGGGGATGCTGGTTTCTTACGAGCTTTCTTTGGTTTAGATTCTTGGGCTTTACGATGATAGTTATCCCTTTTCCTTGCATGTTCTGGACATAAAGGTAATTCATGTGCAACATCAAACACAGGAATACAACATTGTGTGTTATCACTAAACTTGGCAGTGCAATGTTCAAATAAAAGTTGATCTCCATTCAACATAATGTGTCGAGAACAATGACGGGTGCAAGGCAAAGATGTCTGTTGACATCCTTCTGCTCCACATAGTCCCCCGACCAAAAGTGGCCCATTTATTACTTTGCTTGTACTGGGAGAATCACTCAAAGCTCTTGCTGTAGATGTAGGATCTTTGTAAGCAGCTTCCAATAAACATCTAGCTCTATCACGCAACAAGACTTCTGAATCTGATCCACCTTTATGTAACTGTATTAGTCGTCGTCTTAATTGAGAACGTAACTGAGAAAGACGTGCAGAACGATTTAATGTTGTACTACTTTCTCCAGAGAACCAATAGCGTTGATAAATTGTCATTTCGTCACCACTGGATTCACTGTCCGATATTTCATCTCCAGCTCTAGGATAATACAACAGGGTATGGTCCCGACTTTGCCTTCTGCTTTTTAGTCTTTGTAAATTTTCAATATGACGTCGCTTTTGTTCAATTGCTTTTGCAATTTTAAAATCTATATTTTCACCATCACCACTAGCACTGCCACCACCACCAACACTACCATCAACGTCTATCTCTATAGCATGATTTTGTACAGGCTTGTATTCTGCATCTGGTATAGATGTTACCTTTATTCTTTGTTTGATACATTTTCCTTTAGGTTTAATATTTTTACAACTTTGCATTACTTTAGAATTTTTAGATGAAACTACTGTAACATTTCTTCCTGTTGCTGTAGTGAATGGCTCTGGTTCACTGAAAATATATGGATCGACATCTTGACGAGCCTCGGTTTTCAGTAAAGCCTTCAAGCGATCCGAAAATTTTAATTTATTGTCCATGTTTGAGTTTTCGGATATAGGGACCTTCATTGATTACCGCTTCTCCTGTCTCCTGTTCTACCTGCATTCTCAAACTCTCCAAATCAACTCTATTCCTATCTAGTTAAAACTTAGTTCACGCCATATGCTAAGATCCAAGTTCAAACACTATTGTTTCTGATTTATAATACTGAGAATAAAAAAATAAAAAATTATTTTTATTGTATTATATCACAGTTCGGTTTTCTTATATTTGCCTCAGAAACATCTATATTTGTATATGTTAAGACAATGTAACTAATAAAACAAACTTTTGTACAAAGCACAATAAATTATAAAATAGTTCTGTGCACTATTTATACTTAAAAATATTAATATAATGTGCATCCAGCTATTTTTTTATTTACAGATATGTGCATATGTACAAAACTTAATGTCTGTCATGGATTTTGCTTTAATACAAAGATTAAAATTGTTTTATTATCTAGTATCAAATTTCTTAGTAATGCTTTACAAAAGATTTGTATATTTAAATGAGAATAAAATTCTACTCTAATTTCTAAAAGTGCAAATAATACTTCAGCATTTAATATCTATATCAATTAAAGCTATGTATCACTCTAGTAGCTGAATTCATATATGGAATTCCTATTTATAATATTGTACCAGATAATTTCTAAAGTCTCCTGGTTCAAGCAGTAAGCGTGAACTTAGTCCATGGCTAGATCAGGATAAAAACAATCCTTGCCTCGCATAGTAGTTCATATCCAATGTATCCTGTACATCTTTGAGTAATTACATAGTATGAAACACCAAACCAATGAATATTGATTCTAAGAGTTCTGGTAGCCTTTGACAAATCAATGCCATATTAATAAGCTTTTTATCTTCAGTGTTGACATGAGTACACGATGTTGACTATCAACACTGGTTTGGTTATGTTCACTCCTTATATAGGCAATAAAACACTGTGCAAAATATAACAATCAAGTTTCAGCGATACAGTCAAGAAAACTCATCGGACGAGTTTCGCTGCATATTTACACTCATTAATGAGAGTAAACTATTCACGAATACGCTCACGAAGTTTCCTTTATGTAGTCGATGTTTCGTTTAGTTTAACCGAGGTTGGGACAATGCAAATTACTTCCAATAGTAATAGAGGTTGTTGTCCAATCAGGAACAATCGGACCCTTTTTTCTTGGAAGATACACTACAACAAGATTGAAGATTCACGCACAAATTCCAGCATTCATCGATAATAACATTAGAAAGACATGTCAGATGTGAGAGAAGCAAAATGGCGGACACTGCACACACGAACAGTTTCTCATGCGAAAAATCTTTGAATTCACTGTATTATCACTATGAATTTGGAATACAATCATCATACTTCTGGTCTATGCGTTAACTAATTTCATACAATAATGTATAAAAATGTTTTCTCGCACTATTTTGGATATTCTCGTCGGAAACGATTAGATTGTGTTTCATTGCTACATTTCGACATAACCTTTTAATTACTGCAAATTACAATAAACAACATTTGTTTTGTTCCCATTCACTGTATTGCAAATTGAAAAAAATATTTACGAGAATGTAGGAGAACATTTTATGAAGTTTAATTCATTTAACTTTCACATATAATTTTTGTTGTATACAATTGGAAAATTTACAATCCCTTCGAATTCTGTATGATTATATTTGGTTTATGCCATATCATAACTCGTTTATATAACATTTCAAATTTTAGAATGCATAGAACGATGTTTAATTATAGTTTAATCTATTAAATTGTTTGATAAAAATATAATAATTAGTGTTAGTATGTCAGTAGTGTTAATAAATAATACACAGTAGTCACAAACAATGTGAAATACAAGACTTCTAAAAAATTAACTTCAATTACATTTTCTTATAATTCTTTTCTTATAATTCTAATAAACATATAAAATAATTTATATTTTATATCATATTTATGTTCGTATTTATTGATCATACTAACATGAACTACTTTTCTAAATTCTACAACATAAAAAAATTAACAGTAAATATACAATAACTATGCATAAAGTCAACTGATCTCATAAAATAATAAAAATAATTATACAACATAAAAAGATGCCCAGTGTTGTATCTTATGCTACATTGTCTGAAAAGGATCGAAAGAATAATAAAAAGTAATAAAAGCACACTGTAAATTAGAAGTGTATATACATATATATATCATGCATATGTATAAAAAGAGAAAGAGTGCCTGTTGTGTATGTGTGTGTATGTATGTAATAATTACTTAAAACTTTAAAATTATACTTAAAGTAAATTTTATGTTGCTATATAACCAAACAATGTTTCTATGTATTGAAATCGATTTATTTTCGAAAAACCAAAACAACCGAGATTTAATATTTAAGTTAATAAATAATCGTACATTCTTCATCTCATGAATAATTGAATATAATAATTTAAACAATTACTGAATCTAGTAACCTTGAAAATTGTTGAAAAAATTGTTACCACTAATCAGCTGATTTTGACATTTAAAAGACTATAACCTATCGATGTCAAAGTGTATTGCTAAAGACCACCTGTTGATAGCTGTATTTTACATTTTATTAGAAAAAAATATTAATTATATATAAATATTATATTATAGTCTGCCAAGAATAGATAAAATCGAATATTGAACGGTGTTAGTAAGTACTTTTCCGCAGCAACACTGACTTTAACAACAGAAATTAATTATGAAAATTGTATTAATTTAACATACGTGGAAAATAAAACAACATAAAGTTTATAAAGATAAGTTATTGTTAACTTTTAATATACAAAAATATTTATATATTTATCAAGTATATGGACAATAAATTATTAATATTGGTTAGTCATAGTTCGTATCTTTGTATCAATTCTGACCTTTCTTATTTATATAGAAACTTCAAACATTTGATATTTTTAATTATACCAAATTTTTTAAATTTCATGCAAAAATTACAGAGCCATTCTTACCAATATGTGTTGCAACTTCATTTCATTTATACTTCTTTTGTCTTATTTTTCAAACAGATGTTTATAAGTATACAATTACTTTACTTAACATTATTTTAATTATAATCTTGTACAATTATGAAACTAAACATTGACTAAAACTAACAAATAAGCAAATATTTTATAGTGGAAAATGAGTGATGTAGGTTATAAAGATATGCAATCAGAAATGAAATAAGAAATATAGAATATGCATGTAATGGGAATGAAATATTTAACATGAGAAACATGTATCTGTTAAATAAGAATGGGTTTTTATATCTCAGGTTCTACACAGAAAATGAAAGAATAAAATTTTAAATAATAAAGAAATATTTAAGGCCAAGATTGTTATTACAAATGTTTAACAAGATAGTATACAATACATTGCGTGTACATAACACATGTTTAATCCATCTGGATTTTACCTCCTTGATATCTAATGAATTCTTTTATTTATTTCACTTAGCAAAATCTTATCTAAGATTACTTAGACATTGTATTACACATAAGTCACAAAAATTTATATATTTATCATGAATTTTTTTTTAATGAAGTGTTGATCACGTACGAAATTAAAAGTATAATTACTCGAACTTGCGCTTCTGACTAAAATGTAAAGCAGTGGATAAAGAAATAAGTAATTAGACATAATTAAGTACAGACAAACTTGAAACGTGTAGAAATAAAATTTGTTCAATTCATAAATAATGTGAATACATTACAAGAATGTGTTACGTACTGGAATTATATAGAAATTATATTTGACCTAAACGATATGTAAAGATAATCATACATAGATAATATTCAATAATCTTAGAAATTCCAACAAGAAATAAACATAGTTTTAGTGAACAAAATGAAGGATACGACTCCTTTCCTTTATATTACACGTATAAAACAATTTTTCCAATTGTTTGAAACGTTGGAAATCCTTTCTTTAATTTCATATTTTAAATTGATTCAATTTGTAATGATATTAAATTCTTAATTTGAGGTATAGTTTGTGGTAGACCCAAGGGACGGTAATTTTTCTTTTCTTTTATTACAAAAGTTGTATTTGAAAACCGTTATCAATTAGATAATAAATGTTTGCTACGTAGTTCTTCGTTGAGATTTCTGTCCTTTAATAACAGTTGGCCGGCCTTTTATGTAACCTTTCTTGCGACGTGGTGTCTGAAACATTAATATCCAACCCCCCAAAACTTCAACTACGTTTCAAGATCAAGCAATGTAACATTTTGGAAAACGAGAAACGATACGATTAAAAGTTCTCAACAGAAATGTTTGTACTTTTTATACTACCATATAAAATAAAATAGTCACCTTTTTACTGATGTATGAATTGGCATTACGTGCAACAACCCGTTTAGATATTGGAATACTAGGTCTATTAAACTCATTTGGTTTTTTCACCCTGTGAAATGATTTTTTTAAAATAAGATATACAATTCACAGTTCATAAATTTCATATTTTCGTTGTAGTGTTACCTGTAAATCCTAACAAGCCAGTGTTCAGTTGTATAAGCCTCTTCCAAATATGTCAATTGAAAATTTTTATTTCCTATTTCCGCACTACGCGTACGGTCATAACCAAAAGGTGATCGATAATCGATTTTAACTTCTCCAAATCGATAATAACATAATTTGTACATTAATGAATTCAAGAGCGTAGGTGAACCCTCGGAATCCACACGGAATTCTCCTTTTTCAGTGAAATAATCACTTTCGCGAATATCTTGTGGATGTTCACCTTCGGCTATCCGTACCATCCAAAGGAACTTATTAACATCATCACCAGAGTATCCAATCATTCCTCCAAAAATAACTAATACATAATCTACATCTAAAGATGTCATGATCTCATAGGCAGCACTTTCATTTGAGCTCATTGCCTTTCCAACCAAAGCTATATGAGAATTATTCCAAGTATTATTGTCCACAAGTGTAGTTCTAAATTAAATAAGAAAAAGAGTAGTTCACGCAAAGTTTCATAAAAGCATACGATAATGAATCTTTATACTAGTGTATACCTATTAGCCATTCCAGCAATTTGATAACCATAATCCCACCAACTCATAACTCTGGCATCAGTAGGTGTGTTCTGTGCTAACCAGTAATAAGCTTCTCTGAAATCATCAAGTATGGCTCTACCGCCATCATTACTGTATGTTGCCAAAACAATTGAAGGACTAGAGTATGCATTACTTGTAATCCAAGTACAATGCAAAGTGAATATCATCATTAACATGAATACACCAACGACTACTCCATTTCGAAGATTAACACCTAGTCCATCACCATTACCTCTAGGTCTCTCATGTTTCATTCTACGAAGTTTACCAGCTTTGTCATATAGTGCCCTGCCAGGACTCCTTTCTCTCTCTTCTTCACTTTCTTCTTCACTTCCATTACTACTGCGATCATTTCTTTCACTATCTTCTTCTTTAAAGAATAATTCAAGAAGGTCACTGAATGCAACACCAGCAAGCATACAAACAACTGGAGTTAGTGTAAGCATAAGTCTCACCATAACTCCAGCAAAATATACAGCACTTAAAGCATATAATATAACTGTAAAATAATTGCTATTATTAGTAAACTTGTAGAATATTAAATAACATAGTTTTATCATAAGTTCTTACCAAAAACGCGTTCATCATTAATATGTTTAATACAGTACCACAGACCAACAGGAAACGTTGTAACAAGAATGTGTAAATCAAAGAAAAAGCTAAACCATGTTGTAGGCTGATGTTCAGAAACAGATGCTATTATTGGAATGTGTATTTTTGCATAGCCTGTATCCCATAGTGAATAAAATCTTCCGCTCCAAGGTGCAACAATACCAGCATAAGTCAAACAAATTAAAATTACAAGAAGGACAGCAGCTGTGACTGCAACTATTCCCCCAAAATATTTCATTTCAGATTTCGTAAGTACAGTTCTTAGATACCTATAAAAAACCGAATAAATTATTTAAAAATGTTTTATATATTTATATTACAAAATTCATACAACTAACATACCTGAGAGCTGCCACAAAAATTAATAAACCGAACACCCCTCCTGCAGCCATGTGTTCTGATGTTCTTATTGGTTGAAAACCAACAAAAGGTATTTGCATACTTAATAAAAGTCCCAAAATATAGAATGTAGTGTAACTTGTAAAAAGACGGTTACTAAATCGATTCATGACCAACAATGCAAAAACATGGAATGGAATTAGATTAATGATAAAAACATAACCACCCCATGCAGATACCATATAGAAGTAGGACAAGGCAGTCATAGAAGCCCAAAAAATAGATCCTGTTTTAACTGATTTAACCCAGAGATAATAGGTAATTTGTAATGCAAAAATTGCAATGCCTTCATTATCATAACTGCCTGCTACAGATCTTGAAATATAACCAGGAACAATTGCAATGAAGCAAGCTGCAAATAGACCAGCTCCAGCGCTCCATATCTCCTTTGTTAATAAATATGTAGAGATGGCAGTAAGGCCACTAAAAATTGGAGCTAGGAATACGCAAATGTCTCTTATATGCACTGAGATGTTTAAAGAATGTAATATATAATGTATAGAGCCAGATGTGATCATTAATCCAGGATAAACAGTTCCACCCACAATACGACCTAATGGGTACCATGCTCTTTCATCGAACCAATTTAAAAAGTTATAGAATCCATGTTGGACCATATATGCTGTTGCTCTGTAGTTAAACCTATATTTAAAAAAAAAAAAAAACGTGAAAATTTATTTTTCAAATTAATAATTACTCCTATGTTATTTAAGGTATACTCATATAAAATAAAAATTAGATTATATATAAAATTTAAGACTAAAACGGATTATCTATAATGTACGTGTCTACTGATAAGATACACATGTGAAAGTACCCACCAAGGATCGAATTCATGTATGATACTTTCGAAACGTATCACTGCGAATAGCCGAGAGGCAAATCCTGAAATCCAAGCGAGTAGCAAAACAGTAAAAGTAATGAGGGAACTAAGACCGGCGGCGTTTGTTAACGTAGAAGTTTTCATTTGCTTAGAAGCTGCTTTCTTATCAGGGAACATCGTGTCTTTTCTGGTGTTTGTCGTAGACGATGTTTTATTTGGCAACATATTTCCTTTAGATTTACGAACGTAATGGGAGAATAGTTTCGTTATCTCTCAGTGGACATTTGCCATAAACATATTAACTTTTGTTTTCATTCGACACGTTGCAAATCAAGCGGCCCGCAACAAATTACCAAATCACTATGCCTATGCTAGGAGGCTAAGACACGTCAAACGCCGGCTACGTGTTAAACCATGACTTCCAACACCAACTATTCGTCGTACTCGCTTAAGAAATATGGTAGGACGAAACGGTACGTTCGAATATGCGCTTAAAGCGTACTCCGCGTTCGATAAGAATGTCAAGATGCCGATTGGTTTCGTTCAATGAGACACGAGGCCAGAAATAGTTTACCTACCAATAAGATTAATTTCGTGTCAATGCAATATATCCGGTCATCGACTATAATCTAACTTTGTAGATAAATGCGAGGTGTATTAATCTGGTAAACGTTATATCCGGATAACATGTCTGTTTTATTACTTAACTATCTTTTATTGAATAATACGAAATGAATATTTCCTCTATTATAGTCTTCAATGAAATCTTAAAACGATTATGCTTTTTAATTAATATTTAGAAGCTGCTGTATAGGACGTTTTAAACGTTACGACCGAAAAGTTGAGAGTACTTTCTTCTCAACTTCTCAAGTTACGACTTTAAAATAGTATTTAGATCATTAAAAGTACAGCAATCATTCGAATCGATTGGGGGAGAAACGATTGTAATATAATATTTTAAAAAAATGTAAAAACGTTTATTTCGCTAATGTTTACTAATAAGGAAAAACTAATAAAACGCACTGGGAAGAATAATATTGGTCGTTACGATTTCTTGAAGTTTTTAGCTACGGAATTCAGGGCTACAAAGTCTAAAGGTTAATTATATTAAATACAAGGGCAAAATAATTTCACATAATTGAAATTAACGTTATATTTTTCTTTTGTTGCAGAAGCAAAAGAACAAGTATTAGCTAATCTTGCAAATTTTGCTTATGATCCAATTAATTACGGGTATATAAGGCAATTACAAATAATTGATTTATTTCTGCATACTTTATCAGAAGATAATATAAAATTAGTACGTTTTGCAACAGGAGGCATTTGTAATCTGTGCCTTGGTAAGTACATGTATATTCCAGGTTAAATTGCTTCTACAAAATTGTATTGTTTTTACATATGCAGTATTCAATAATTAAATATTACATTTCTAGATCCTATAAATAAATTATATATTTTACATAATCAGGGTATTCAATTATTAACATCACTGCTCTCTTCACAAGATGAAGATGTGTTACTTTCAACAATTACTAGCTTAATATTTTTAATTACGCCTGAATCTAAAGCACAAATAACCACTGAGACAATTAAAAGAATATCTGACCTCTCGAATCATGAAAGTAATCGCATAAAAAATTTAGCAACAATATTTTTAAATGATCATTTTCAAGAAATAGTAGAAAGTAAAAGTAATAAGGATACATGAAATAATACAGTTACTCATCAGTATTTATGGTGATTTATTTGATAGAAAAAACATTGTACATGACATATTAGAGCAAAAATAAAAATGAAGCATGCAAAAACATTTTTTGAATTTTTAAAGAAGTATTGTACAAGAGCTTCTGATGTAACAAATCCATCAAATATTTTAAAAAATATAAAAGAAGTGTCTGTTTTTAAAACAATAACAAATGATGACATATTAAATTTTGCTAAATTAACTGGTGATTATAATCCAATTCATGCTGGTTCATCTAATAACCTTGTCCATGGAGCATTTCTCAATGGTTTAGTGTCAGGAGTAATTGGTACAAAAGTACCTGGTCCTGGAACAATAGTTGTCGAACAAAATCTGGTTTATCCAAAACCATGTTATGCAGGTGATACCATTGAAATAAAAGTACAAATTGTTTCAGCTAGAAAAATTATAAAATGTGAATATACTTGTATTGCAAACGGAGAAAAGGTGGTTCTAAAAGGTGATGCAAAACTCATTAAAAAATCCTGAAACATGAATTAACTTTGTTTATTATAAACATTTGTCCACACTTTTTTCATGCCAAGATTGTATGTGTATTACACAAATAAGGGATAAAGTAAATCTTCTCATATACAATACGATTGCAGCATTCTAATGTTATGAAATATTGCTTATTGTGCTCTGACCCAATTTTATTGCTGATACAACAAAACAACAGTCCTTTAACAAAACCTGCAGTCACCTGCTATCTTCCATTGAGTTTATGCAAGTAATTCATTCAACATGATTTATGTAAGTAAAATTGAATTTTGGTTTCTATTTTATTGCAAATGTTTTAATTTCTTTTATTAACATTTTTATTTTATGTATAAAATGAATAATACAATTTCTATTAACTATTTTATAATAAAAATTCTTATAAAATACAGTAAAGCAACAAATATTTTTTTGTACAGATGAAGAAACATTCTGTGTTTTTATTGTTCATCTTTTGTCTTTCTTCTGCAATCTCGGATGTACCAAAAAAACCTAACATTTTAAACAGTACTCTTCAAATATCAACTACTGAATCTCCACTTGGTTGTGTTTGTGGAATTTTTTTAAGTGGACAATTTAAAAAGGGCAGCAAAGAACAACCAACTGGAAATGCTGCTCTTATGCATGATCAACCTGGATCATTCCCATGTACTTCAAATGGCAATAGGCTTTGTATGAATAAATGTTTGGATACTGTAAGTTGATCTCTAAATTTTAAATCTTAATTATTAAAATTATTATTTTATCTTGTGATTTTAAGTTTGTAAAAATTAAAGATATAAAAATTTGTTACAGATTGTTAAATACCTTCCAAATAGTCCTACAATATTATGTAGTTCACTAGAACGTGATTGTTACAAAGAAAGAGTAAGCACATTGATCTCTAGAAATTAAATATTTTTATATTCAACATTATTTTATGTTTTCATATAATAAAATTTTTTTAAATAACAGGCTTACTTGTTCATTAAAAATTGTAAAAATGAATGGATTAATACAAATCTATCTGCTGGAAGGGAATACTGTTGCAAGGATGGAGCACCATATAAATGTCCAATATTAAGATAGTTGTAACTTATTTTGTATAGTTCTTATATTTTTATAAATTAGCAAATTCAGTACTCTTTTTATTTAATAAATGTATTCCTATCTCTTTTAAATTTTTTTCTTAAATATCCCGCCTCTGGACTAAATATAGCTTCAAGATCGTCACCTACACTCTACACAGAATCAAAGGAATCCCGGATAAATATCTGAAATCGTTATTCTATAATTAGATTTTCAGATGTGGGACTTCTATTCTGTGTGTTCTATGAAAAAGATGTTTTCATTTGATAAACTTCTTTTCTTTTAATTGTTAGCTCATAAAGATGTGATTTTAATTTTTATCTGTGCTATCAGGTCAAGTTCAAGCATAACCCCAATGACATTATAAATGACAACGTTAAATTTAAATTGATCACTTAGTTTAAACTTGTACCTTGTTAACTTTATATTTCAATACCTAGTAATAGATATTAATTAAAGTTTAATATTTATTAATAAAAACCTAAAAAATGGATAAAATTTGTATTGCTTGTGCCATTTTGTACAGTTGTTAAAGACTGGTAATGAGTAAATGTGGTGTTCTACAAGAAAAGAACAATATGAAACATCATCATAACAAATAGTTAACTTTTTGTGGAAAAAACATTGTAAATAGAGATTTCTAAGAAATATGTGTGCACGACTCTTAATGTGTCCTTTGTGCTCACAACCGGGGTTTTTAACACTGGATTCATTACGGACTGGATTAATAAGTGTAGCTACTCGACCTCTTACATGTCCTGTGTGCAATGATTTACTGCTTGGTATTGATAAATTGACCATTCATTTATTCAGTCATACAATTAATTTAAATGGAAACAGTACAATAGAGTCACCAATACATACAACTATTGTTACTACTACTAATAATAATCTACCAACAGTACATAATCTACAAAATTCTGATCTTCAGACTACTTTTCTGAACACGTTTTCAGAAAATAATCTAAATATTCAAAATAGTTTACAATCTTCTAAAAACTTACAAACTACAAAAGATATCAAGGCATCAATTTCAAATTCAAGGATATGTATCCAAGATCAAAATGTGTCTTTAAATAATACAGTTCAAGTTACTTGCCTATCAAATTTATCTTGTGGAAATGAAAAAGTAGATATAATCCATGACATTTGTGAAAATAATGAAATTATGCAGAAACTGGAAAAAGATTCTCTACACACATTACAAGGAACAACAAAATTAAATTATACCACACAGTATTACAGTAATGATGTTAAACATGTTAATTTGATGCAACATCAAGTACAAGGAGAACATGGAAATATTCAAGCTTTTAAATCTTGGATTCAAGATCAACATTGTGAACAACAAACTTCTATAAAAGAAAATGCAAGTAAATTGAAAAGTTCCATGGATAATGAAAAGCCTTGTTCCAACAAACAAAACTACAGTGAAGAAATGACAAGAAATGAATTTCCAAATAACACAACAATATGTGCCAATGGATCATTAGAAAGATTGAGTAGTAAAAAAGATACACATGACAATTCATTACCTATATGCAATGAAACTCAAAATCAAACTCATCAAGAGGATCAGGTATTGCCACAATTTAAACTTTTTAAAACATTATCAACAAAAGAAAAAACTGAACGTTGTGATATATGTGGTTTTCACTTTCCTGATCATAATATCTTGTTTTTACACAAGCAATTGGTGCATATGATTGATGAAAAAGATTTAAATGCCATTCCTGAGAACTTGCTAATGAATTATTCGTGTCATTTATGTTCTAAAGTGTTTAAGATGAGAGGTAGTTTAATGGTTCATATGAGAGTAGCACATATGGGATATAACTTAGGTATTTTATTAGCATTACACAAAATACCTAAAAATTACTCAATAAATATTAATGAATATATATTTGTAGGTTCCTTAGCTAAAGGTGGACAAGGAGAGCTTGTATTTAATGAAAATAAATACAATTGTCCCACATGTGGAAAGACATTTAAAAAAGTAACTACTTCTTTTCAAATATTTTTTTTAAAGCTAATATATACTTATTATTCCAGGAGCAACATGTAATACAGCATTTAAAAACACATGAAGCCAAACAATGGGAATGTGATGTATGCAGCAAAATGTTTACAACTAAATATTTTTTAAAAAAACATAAACGTCTGCATTCGGGTGAAATGCCTTATAAATGTAACATATGTAATAAAACATTTACTTTTCAACAATCATATCATAAACATAGATTATATCATAAAGATGACAAGCCACATACTTGTGCAACTTGTGGTAGATCATTTAAAGAACTATCTACCTTGCACAATCATGAACGAATACATACAGGAGAAAAGCCTTTTGCTTGTGAAACTTGTGGTATGTAAATTTTTATGAAAACATTAATCAAACATTTAAAAAATTTGAGAATAATGCATGTTTTGTTTTCAGTTATTACTAACAATTTAACATGTATTATTTTGTTTCTATAATGTATGTATAACAATTTTTGTGACTATAACTACATTCTTTATAGATACAGCTTATAAAAAGAAGCCACAACTAATAACAGTGCAAGCACAGATTGGAAAAGTCTTAACATTGTGTAATATACGTACGATTGAAAATTATGAGTTTTTGTGTTACAATAAGGACAAAATTGAGTATTAAATAGAGATTAAAACTGAATACCATTTGACATTTTAGGAAAATGTTTCCGTCAGCGTGTTTCATATTTAGTTCATCGCAGAATTCACACAGGTGTTATGCCCTACAAATGTACAGCATGTGGAAAAAGTTTCAGATATAAGGTATATTATAATCATAGCAATAATATTTTTGACTTTTCCCTAAATGCTTAATATTACAGGTAAGTCAGAGAACTCACAAGTGCCCAGCACAACAAATGGGAAATATACAACAGACAAGTAATATAGATCAACAACAAATAAAATTATCAAATACTCAAGATACTGGTAATGATTTGTGTAAAACACAAAAAGATTCTTTGGAAGAAAATCAACCAGTACTAAATGTTATTAACAATGAAGAAAATAAATATGTATTAATAATAAATGATCAAGGTCAACATCTTTTAACAAAAGAATCACATATTGAGAAAATACAAGCTATTCCAAATAAGGAAGAAAAATTAGAAGAATTTGTAAGAATAAATAATAATAGCCAAAGAGAAAAAAATATATGGAAGTCTAACATTCCTAACAGCTCTGTATCGAAAAATCTTCCTGAAGTTACCAAAACAGTATGTACAAAGGATGAAAGATCATTAGTAGAAGATGCAAGTGATTTCTTCTCAATGATAATATCTCCACTAGAAAATGGATTATCTTCTCCAACTACTAAAATGGAACACTTAAGAGTATCATCTCCAACACAAAAGGAAGATACACTTAAATCTTATAACAATTTTAGAAGTACAACTCACATGGATATGAACATAATTACTACAAGTATAGAACAACCCTTAAGTGGTCAAGATAACATTACAAATAGTTTGCAAACTATAAATGAAGAATCTCTGAAACAATTGTTGTATGATATGGAAGAAAAATAATTATGAAATTCTCTTACAGCTTTTGTAAGAGACAGATTACTAGTTTTTATTCTTAGAAATAAACAGAAAGATAATAAAACAAGGTTATTTCATTATAATTTATCTTAAAAAATTGTGTGTTTATACATTAATGATTTCATTAAATTTTCCCTCTGCTAAATAACTCTTCATTACTTAAGTAAAACTATTTTGTCTTTTGTTTTCTCTTTATATTTCAAATATCATTTTATTTGTATTATGTACTCACGTATGTCAATTCACGAGTCAAAACATTTGAATATTTATAGTTCTAGAACAATTCAAATAAAATAGTAGTTTACCTCAATTACATCGATCTTATCTAAAAATCAGAATAAACCTTATATGATTTACCATTCAAAAAACACATTTTGCCAAACTATTTATTTAAATCGCGATCCTCATTTTTTTATCAGTTTATAAAAGAACACCGTATGCATTGCATTCATGTTTTTTATGAAATGGAGCCATAATATTAGACTCGTCGCTGATTGGCCAACAAAAGAAGTCGTAAACATTGACCAATCGTAGTTTGCGAAACCATCGCATTATGGCTGCATACGTAGGCCGCACGTGCTTCAATAGAATCGACTGGAACAACCTGCATCCTGCATAATCCTTGGTCGAGATATCGTAGCAGACGACGCTCCAATCGACTTGACAGCACAGTCCGTATTTTCACGTGTCCTCTCACACATCGCATTGCGTAACTGGAGTCCGACTTCCAGGGAGGAGCTCCCTTTTTCGGTGAGTAGATCTCCAGAAATAAAATTAAAGTCGAAGAAATGTCTGATAATCCGAGCACCTTCGATCAGGCGTATTAAAAGTTCGTTCGATTATTTGCCCAACGGAATATCATTTATCACAAGCTGTTTTGACACAGCTTGAGAAGCATTTCGTATTATCGGCCAATTGGCCACCACCAAATGAGATTTTTAACCAATCGTGGTTGATGTGTACATTCTTGTCGCGATCAAACATTAGGATTAGAACTCGACATCTGTTACGACATTGTAATTGCAAAGTTTATATATTTTCGTCGGATTCGAAAAGTTTCGGGGATTCGAAAGTAACGCAGTAACTTCCCTTTATAATTGTTGGGCAGTCAGTTTTGTGGCTTAGATAAAAATGCGTTGCAGTTATGGTATATTGCATATTTTCATACACGTGACGAATTTTGAACAAATTATAAGATTCTTTGCACGAGTTGTAAAAGGAAGGACAGAATTTCCTTTCGTTTAATTCGAAATATAGTTACTCTAGTTTTTCTAGAAACAGTAAACTTCAAACCACACTCGATACATAAAAAATTCTCTTAAAATAATCTTTATCTGCCAGTAAGGAAAATTTACTTGATATATGACAAATAATTAACTCCTCCATTTTTTGTTTTCAATATTTTTATTTATATGCATTTACGTATTCTGGATCATATTTAAGACTACGTACAGTGTACGTCATCATTAACATAACCTTCTCATATTTCTCATTATTCATACATGTATATACATATTCGTAAGTACAGTCACGCGTACACGTACTAAAAAGCACGGTTCTATACAGGTTCTCTGCACGTTTGCACATTCAATACGCCAACGTATACGATACCCACCTCTTAACTGTCGTAAAAATGCCTCAAGTACTGAACAGTCATTCTACATATGCGTGTGCATAGATATAAGCATGTAAAAATTCTGTTTACGATTAATATCGAAGCAATTGTTTACGGCTAATTTTACATCGTAGACTACAGGAGAAAGTAAAAGTCGGGATTCAAAAAAAGCTGCAGCAAGATGGCTATTCGCGCCGGTTTTGCGTCTGCTGCTACTGCTGCGTTATGAATTGTGATTTCACTCCACGCGGGCAACGAGTTTTAGAACGCACCTTCGGTTCACACTGTGCTGTGTGACGTTTCCCGATGGGGGCGGAGCGTCCTCCAGCTTCCCAATTCTAACCAACCCGATTCCGATAGCCGTCGCATTCCGCTGATTTGCCTCAGTGTGCCTCGGCAGTGCGTTCGGTGTGTTTTTTGGTGTGTGCCTGCCTGTGCACATAGCCGCTCACCACCAACGTACATGCGTGCGCGTGAAACCATTTCTCTGTCGTTCGTCGTCGCCGTCGCCGTCGCCGTCGTCGTCGTCGTCGTATGTACCTAGAAACGTCGTGGCTCGTAAAAAATCATCAGCAAGAGGACATTTTCCTCGCGATGCCCTGGGCATGTTTATCCGACATTCAGGTAATCTTTTGTCAATAACCGTGTTACTCTTGCCTTCTCCTCTCCCTTCCTTCGACCCGAGGAAAGGGACCTGCATATATCCAAGTGGGATTCACTTTTTCGAGGACCTCGGCCTGAGGTCATACAGTGACGAGAGAGCGAAGAAACAGGAGAGAGAAAGAGACGGAGAAAGAACTCGTCCTCCATTACTTGTTCGCAAGCAAATGGTGGCGAGCGAGCTTACGAGTCTCACTCTCTTTGTTACAATTATTTGCGCCTTCCGTTGAGATCCTTACGGTACACCGTGTCTATTCGTGGCATTGTCGCGAGCACAGCCAGCCCTAGACCACCGTGGAAGGGGTCCGTATGATGTCAACGGCAGAATTTTGCAGTTCCTGCGATATTATAAACGGCCACCAGTTGTAGTGTTTGTTATGATTCTTGGGTTCGTTACTATCTCTTTCACCGTCGAGGAAAACATTAATTGCGCATCGGCTTCGTTGTAATATTTAGTTACGTTTTTCTTATCCGAACGCGCATTGATCTAACGTGTTTAACCGTAATATATGCTCTCTTTTTAATCCACTTTGGCAGAACCGTGATATCATGTTTTTTTTTGTTTTCAATGCATTGTTCGTGAGAGGGCATACACGTTTTTTTTTCTTTTTGTTTAAATTTGGATAAGCGTACAGATTTTTTAATTTTCGCCTTCGCGTATAAACGTATTTCTATTGGATTCTTATAGCTTTATTTCTTTGAAATATGCTTAATGGAATTAATCAAAGTAAATATATTTTTGGTTTGTGTTTGATCAAACAAATTCATTTTAATGAATTTATGTCAGAACATTTTATGTAACAATCCTATTATATTTTCACATTTTAATTTTTGTATTTTATTGCATAATCAATATTAGAAAAAGTATTGAAAGTAACATTATCTCTTTCTATTATTTATCATTTTGTTGGTTTTCTGCTTTTAATTTCCATTAGTTCATTGTGACCTTATTACATAATGTTATATAGCATAGAGTTTTTGATTATTTAACGATAATTCTCAGTTTTAATAAAAATAATTATGGTGTGAAAGTTTTAGATTTCATTTATTTTATATTTTTTGTTACTTTTTAATTTTTTCATGTTATGTAAAGCGGGTGGTAATGTTTACATTATCTTTTTTCCACAGACAGAATAGTGGCATGAGTCGATTAATCTATGGCAGATCAACAAGATCAGTTGTCATCAGGGGGGTCTGTAAAGACGGCCAATGCTTCAGCAGACACCTCTAACTTTAGAGGGAAGAGCTCTAGCAGTGGTAGCAGTGGTTACAGAAAACGTCAGAGTACTGGTTCCATTCCAGTTACTGTAGAAAAGAAGAGACGTAGACAAACTATTGGTGACCCACAATCGTCTGAAGTTTTCAATAATACTTCATCTTATCAACATTCAACTGATTCGTTTAAAACAGAAGGTAGAACAAAGAATGAACGTAAAAGTAATGGCAGTGGCTTAGAATCATATCTAGGTATCTATACTTGTAACTGTACCTTGTACTTTTGAGAGACATCTGTGCCCCTCACCTGAATTAGTTCAGCAGGTAATATGACTTAACAGTCCAGTGTTCAAAGATGTGCTTGTGGGGCACAAATGACCCTCAAACCATGAACCCGATAAAAATTTATAATTTGTGTTAGAATATTAGTTATAAATTGTATTTGAAAAAATTGATTTCAGTTTTAATATAAAAATATTACTTTTCACAGATACCAACTGGAGACCTCAACATAAAGTTCAGCAATCAAATTACAATATTAGTGGAAATAGTACAAGAGTTCGTAGTAGTACAAGAACAAGTTTACCAGAGTTAAATTTAAAGGCTATTGATTGTGTTGCTTCAAGAACTCGTTCTCGAACACCACAAACTCCACAAGCCATATCACAAGGACCTAGCAGTTACAGTTTATCTCCATCCACTGGTTACAGTAATAGAGAAGAGTTAACATATAACAACTTGGTACCAACATCTAGTACTACACCAGTTACTAGTCATCCATCCACATCAAGAGGGAGAGGTTAGTGTATTTACCTTTTTTGTTCTTTAACAAGTGTTGGTTGCAATGAGATGTGATGTGTGATTTGAGTGGACATATAGTACAATTTAAAAATAGTTTGAACCAATATTTGATACATTAATATTTTCTTTTTAATAATCCACAACAATAAAAACCATACATATATAAATTTTGAGAATGACAATAAATAATAAGCCACTAATCATGTGAATTAATAATAAATGAATTTTATAACATTTATAATTAATTATGCTGTTTTTATATAATTCATTAAATTGACATACATATATATACATGATTTTTAACAGTTAATGTTTTGTTATAAATACGATATTTTTATGTTTAAAAAGATCTATAATTTTGTATATATATAAATATTGTATATGCTATACATATGTGTATATATATAATAGATAAAACTGAATTGCATATTAATTACTCATTAAGTTTTTAATTTTGTTGCCTAATTTATAACTTATAATGATCAACAAAAAGTTTGATATTTATTATTTAATTTGCTTGTGGTGTAAAGCAATATTTTTGTAATCTTTTTTATTAGTTTCCTTATTTTTGCTTATAAAATATTTGTTAACTAATAACAACTAAATTACTTTAAAGTGTATTTAAAAAAATTAATGAATTTTTATAATAATTTTAAAACAACAAAATTATTTGTTAAACTACTTCAAAACACATAAACTCAGATCAAATAAATGATAGTAGTTTCAAATAAAATCTGTAACAAATGAAAGCAAAAAGAACATTCTTGATACTTGGATATACATTTCCAAAGAATAATATCAGAGTACTATGGTGATGTAGTGTCATGGCTGAGTAAAATGGATTCTTGCGTGTGTCATAACAACGTGTTTTGCAACCTTCATTTATTGAAGTAGTAGGTTAAAGAATAGGGTAGTAAAATTAGGTTTTGATTCACAAGTATCTTAAAATTAAAGAAAGAAAGTATTACCAAAATAAGAGTCATAGATCAGACTGTATCATTAGGCCTGAGGATGAGCGAATGTCTGGAAGGATTTGTGTCTGCTGTCAAAGCACTTTTTCCAATATCAACACAAACGTATCATCAAGAAGGTAAGCCTAAGGAGTACACACTTCGTACTACATTTTCTTCCCCTTATTTTCTCTCAAATCCATGAGTAGATATTTTCAATAAATACAAATTCGCTATAAATCTGCTCTCTAAATTGATTCCCTACATCCATATGCAAGTATTACATTTAATGGCAAGTGAAATTGTTTATGTCAAATTTGGTTTATGCATGACATTATTTCTCCAGACATATAGTAAAATATGGTTTTAATGTGACTATACAATATATTTGTGCCATTTGAATTTTTATAATGAAAATACATATAAATTTGAATTACTATCATTCATTGTTACTTCAACTATTATTTAAGGATTACATTTCTATTTGAAAATACTTCATGAGGTATGAAGATGTATGAAACTAATTATAACACAAAAGTAGCACATTATAAATATGATAAACAATTAGGTTGTTTACAGTTCAATATACAACTCTACTATGTACCACATATTTATTAATATTTTTAAAAAAATAGTGCAAAATCAAAATATAGATATAAAGTTAATCATATATGTGAATGCGTCTAAATTGATGTTAAAATCTTTAATTAAGTAATTGTAACATACTTAATTGCAGTACTGTTATACAATAAAAATGTATTTTATATGTATAAGGAAACTGGATTCAGGCATCATGCAGTACATGATACTATATACAATTTTGTGTATAAATATAAAAAGTATTTAGAAAATATCTTATTATATGTATGCTACATAATATTGTTCTAGAGTAGGATGAAAAAAATATATTGAATAATAATGAATAGCTGTCATATTCTGAACATACGTACAGCAGTGTGTAACTTGAGTTTTAATAATTTAACAATTTACTTGTAATTTTTAAACATTAAAATCAAACACCAATGAAGCATTTTATAATCACTAAATATATTTTTATATTTAAAAAAAAAGATTTTCATAACTTACATTTATATTGCAATTTTTTATGATATCATTAGGAACTGGTACTGCAATGCATACTTTTTCATATCTCGTTTCTAAATAAAAAATTATCATTAAATTGACTCTTCAAAATAATGTCTACAAATGAGTAGAAAGCATGTCTTGTATAATTTTATATATTTAACAAAGGAAAACATTGCTATAGGCATACATAAACATGTATGCAATTAATATAAATATAGTTACAAGAATACATGCTTATCCAGATTGTAGATTGTATAAAAAATAATGTAAATACTGTGTTATAAATTCATGGCATATTTACTATTAACTTACAACTTTCAAGAATGTTTGATTCTTCAATTGATTATGCATAACAAACATAATAAATAGTACATATAAAACATGTTTCATGTGCACTAGAAGCATTACACATGTATGTTAGTATCTTTTTCTTTCTTATGATAATAAACTCTGATGACAATAAGGTTTCGAAAAAGAAACTCAAAAATCATAGCAAATATTAAAATTGTTCTCTAACCATTATAATTATAATATAATGTTTCAACATTTTAGGATCAAAATCTCACGGTGGTGCAACCTGTGCGAGTAGCAGTACAAGTAGTCAAGTTTTGAGTGTGAAGTCCAGCATCAGAGTGGGTAACGCAGCCAGCAATTCTGTGGAGAGTGGTGGGGGGGCGTTGGCACATGACGGGGCAGGCACTAGTGGCATTACAACAACAGCCACTGCCAATCCACCTGTGTCTGCCACCGCCACTGCCAACCCTACACACCCTCATCCTACGCACAAGCATATACTCCGTACTCGCTCAAAGTTATCCAGTGAACAATCTAAAGAACTGCCAACTTCAGGAAAGCATCATAAAAAAGACTCTACAACGGGCACTTGTTCAAGCTCCAGGTATTTAAAGCATATTAAGAATAATACTTATATCTTAGAAGTTACACCGTACCCTTATCATGACTCTAACGTAAATGTTGTTTCAGACACCGCTCTTCGTCACGTGCACGAAAAGCAGTGATAGAAGGCGGGTCTGGAGGAGTAGGAAGTGTGATGTCAGGAACTGAGTCCGTAACAAATAGTGCCACTCCAACATCAGTTACATCTACAGTTCCTGGCAATCAGTTAATGACAGCAACAGGTGAAGACGAGTCAGCATCTACTGCTACATCTGCTACTGGTAAATTCTTTAGAATTTTCTTAATGCTTTAATGTTAGATTTTTATTTTTATTATTAAATTTAAATCTTTACTTATTTAATTAGCGAGTGGAGGGCCATCCGGAATGTCAGGTACTACCGGAGATAGTGAAAGTGACGATGGAGAAGTTGGAAGGTTACAGGCATTATTGGAAGCTAGAGGTTTACCTCCTCACGTATTTGGTGCATTAGGATCACGGATGCAACATTTATTGAATAGAAGCATGGGAGCAAGTTCTGGTACTAAACTTCTTTATTCTGTTAAACTTAATGAAAAATATTCACAATTGTTATAAGATAAGATAAGAACTTATAAAAGATGTTTGTTATTCTTGCTTTCTTTATCTCAAATCGTCTTTGTAACATAATATTGTAATTTTAGCTGCTAAAGCACAACAGCTCTTGGCTGGTCTGCAAGCTGTCGACGATGAAGGGGAACAGTTACAAGCTGTTATCGGAATGGGTGAAATTCTTGTCATGGGAAATGAAGATACATTAACTGGTTTTCCAGTGAAGCAAGTGGTTGCAGCTTTAATTAATTTACTTGGAATAGAACACAATTTTGTAATCATGACACATGCGTGCCGTGCTCTCACTTATATGATGGAAGCTCTACCTCGATCATCAACAGTTGTAGTTGATGCTGTGCCAGTGTTTTTACAGAAATTAGAATCTATTGAATGTATGGATGTAGCAGAACAATGTTTAACAGCATTAGCTATGTTATCACGGAGACATAGTAAAACTATTTTACACGCGGTAAGCACCGCGTCCTCTTTCTCAAATTTTTTCTTTATCGTTTATCTTAAATATTATTTAGATTTGATTTAGTTACATATTAACTTTTTTTTCCTTTTTAGGGAGGAGTATCGGCGTGTTTAAAATTTGTCGATTTCTTTAACATTACGGCCCAACGAGCTGCATTAACAATTACAGCAAACTGTTGCCAAAATCTTCATCCTGATGACTTTCACTTGGTAGCTGACAGTTTGCCTTTACTTACGAGTAGACTGACAAATCAAGACAAAAAGAGCGTCGAGTGTGTTTGCCAAGCATTTAGTCGTTTAGTCGATAGTTTTCAACATGATCCTATAACTTTACATAAAATTATCAATGCAGAGCTCCTTCAAAATTTACAGCAGCTGGTAATTTTTGAAAATTATGTAGCAAAACTCTGTTTTTGATGCTCGAACTGTTAATATTACACACACTTCTTTGTGTTCTAGCTTATGATTACACCACCTGTAAATAGCATCGGTAATTTCATAACTGTATTACGAATGCTCTCTGTGATATCAAATCGTTGTCCTGACTTGGCACAGCTGCTTCTGCAACAAAACATAGCTTTCACTTTGAGCTATCTTTTAACTGGATCATTGGAAGTGAAAACAGAGGATGTAGAACTAGTGCCGCGTTCGCCTCAAGAATGGTTTGAAATCACATGTTTGATCGAGGAACTCATGCCTCCACTACCAACAGACGGTATATTTAGTGTAAATAGTTTACTCGAAAAGACCAGTAATCAACAAGAAAACGTTCATTGGGAATGGCGTGATGAAAGACATTGTTGTCATCCATTTAGTACCATCGATTCTAGAATTATTGAGGTATTGTCATCAGAATACACCAATCAAATTATATAAAATATTAAAAGCAGTTGGTTTAACATAATTTATTTTACAGATGGCATTTCAGAATGGCGAGGATGAGATTTGTCTTTCTTCTTTAGGACGGACTTACACGATAGATCTTACTCTAATGAAACAAATCAATGAAGATATTGGAGTAGCGAGAAGCATTTTCCGTAGAGTGAATACTCATCCTACAGAAGGCAAAAGTCCTACTTGTTCATCAAGGTAAAAAATTTGTAACTACTTTGGATATAATTATATTTAAGCATGTATATTTTATTGAACTCTATCTTCTTTTTCTAGCATGGATGTTGTACCTCCAGTAATTGAAACAAATGAATGGTTGGTGTCTTTTATTCGAACTCTATTCTCTGTATTATATGAAGTTTATAGCAGTTCTGCTGGTCCTGCTGTAAAATGTAAATGTCTTCGAGCTCTTTTGCGTATGGTGTACTATGCTTCTACCGATTTACTTAAAGTAAGTATAAAAAAACAGGAAGCTGTTGCATTTCCTTTTATACGTTATCTAAATCTTTAATTTCTATTATTTGTTTAGGATGTCCTAAAGAACCAAGTAGTATCGTCACATATAGCGGGTATGCTGGCGTCCCAAGATTTGCGAATTGTTATTGGGGCACTGCAGATGGCAAGTATATTAATGAAAAGGCTACCACAAGTGTTTGGGGTTCATTTTCATCGTGAGGGTGTATTACATCAAATACGTCAACTAGCTGATCCTGAAGTACCTCTTGGTGTCTCGCCACCCAAGTATCCCTCTGGTAATTTGACGAATTCACTCATAATTAATTTTACATTGAAGTCATTCTAACAAATGATATAACGATTTTATTTATGAATTTTTCAGGTACATCGTTACCAAGCCCACAGCCAGGTCCGTCAAACACATCACTTTCTTCCACTGCAATATTGTCTTCTAGTAATGCCACATCACCAATTGCCTCTCCGTCAACGAATGGTAACATACTATTCGGTTCAATTGCAACGTGTCAGTTAAAACTGAATCTGTCTACATCGGTGGAGGGAACTCACTCTAAAAATGAGTTGAACTCTACGGTAGAGGATGTAACTACACCACAAAGTGCTCATTTGTAAGTATAAAATACATTAGAATAAAAGTATCGCGCGAGAAAGATGTTCTATATTCTTAAACATTTATTAGGAGAATCGGGGATGTCTTGAAAAGGAAACGACAAAACAAGAAGGGTCGATTCTCCAGACTAGGTGGTACTGCACCACAACAAACTCAGCAACCTGAATCATTGTTCACTGGTTTCGCCCCTAAAAATAATCGTTTCTTAGGCAACCTTAACCCTGCTAGATGGGCTCGGAAATCATCATCCTCAAGTTCCACTAGCGACAAAAGAGATTCAAGTTCATCGACAAGTTTGTCAAAGCCACCGAGTAATTCGAGTTTGACAGGAGGTAATCGAGATAAGGCTAAAGGTTGGGTTCGTGAACAGGCTGCTCAATTTTTGACACGGTATCAGGATAATGCACCTTGCACACATCCTGCCATGACAGTCCTTTCCAGACTTACTGCCGCTATACAACGGTTACAATCAAATGTAAGTACATATAAATGAATGTGTATCACTTTATAGTTTTTAAATGAAATAATAATTCATGTATTGTCGTTAGGAATTGGATGAAATGTTATCAGCGCTCACAGAATTGCGAGATATAGTACTTGAAAGTGATATATCTCCGTTCGAAATGAATTACAGCGGTCTTATTAAAGCTCTGCTCAACTACCTCACTACTACAGATGCCCCTGGTAATCGTTATGATCGCCTTCGTATGTTTTGGAAACTATTTGCAGAATCAACTGTAAGTGAATCATATCTACCTTTAATGGAACATCCTTTTTTAACTTCGTATTATGAATCGATTTAATTTTATAAAATATTGCCTTTAGATGCAACAGGATAACGACATAAAAGATCTTAATCCTGGAGCATTTGGTGCTCTGGTAGCGAAACTGAACAGTTGTGTTGCACAGTTGGAACAATTTCCTGTGAAGGTACATGACTTACCAGCAGGATCTGGTGCTGGTCGTGGAGGTACTAGCGCTCTTAAGTTTTTCAATACACATCAACTTAAGGTACTATACATATTTGACATTTCTAGATTATTTATCATTATCATTAAGTTTTAGTGTAAGATGTTTCTACTCAATGTGTTATGCTTTATAGTGTAATCTCCAACGACATCCAGATTGTAACAATTTAAAACAGTGGAAAGGGGGTACTGTCAAAATAGATCCTCTTGCATTAGTGCAAGCAATTGAACGTTATTTAATGGTTCGTGGATATGGTAGAATACGTGAAGCGGAATCTATGGTTAGTGACGACGATAACAGCGAAGACGACATAGACGACACATTGGTAATTATTTTTTTTCATACATTCTTTCCAATTAATCTTTTAGTTTAGAGTAATGTTATTGATGCAGCTTAACTTCCAGGCAGCGGTAGTTATAAGTCAAGGATCGGCAAAGCACAAACTCCAATTCTTAATCGGGGATGAAGTGTTACCTTTCAATATGACTGTCTATCAAGCTGTCAGACAATTTGGTTGTTCTGGAATGGATCATTCTGAAGCAGAAGCTGATGGTGAACCACCACTTGGTCATGATGCTGTATGGGTACAAACTCATACAATTTATTACAGGTACTTTTGCTTCATTTTCTGAAAATGAAAATCGTATTACATAATGTAATACATCTTGTATTCAATTTTTGTATTGTTCAGGCCGGTACCAGAGGAAGAAACTACGCCGTCACCAAAACCAGGCTCAAGTTCACAGGGTAGCAGCCGCAAGGGTAAAGGAAAAAGTACAAAGATCAGTTCGAAACGAAAAGAAGATAGTTTGTGGCTCGAAGGAACAGTCCCTCCACAACGATGTCCACTTGATCCCTACTTGTCTCCCACTTTACCACCTTCAGTTACCATTACCGATGCTTCGTTAGATGGTTTGTGCCTATTGCGTCTTTTATACGCACTGAATCGTCATTGGGGTATTCTATTTCCTCATTTGAAGAGCGTAAGCCTACTTTCTCCGCAAGACTTCATTAACAATAAAATAGCTGCAAAAGCTAGTAGACAGCTGCAAGATCCTTTAGTGATTATGACTGGAAATTTACCATTATGGTTGCAACAAATCGCTACAGTGTGGTTAGTATTCCAAAATTCAATAATAATTAGAGGTGGGTCAAAACCGAAACTCGAATCCGAAACTTCGTAAGATTTCGAAACTCTTGAATCTTTCGAAACTCGAAACTCTCGAACCTATCACATTTTGGGTCGAAGTCTCTAGGTATCGAGAGGTTTCGATGTTTCGACGTTTCGAGAAACCCATCCCTAACAATAGTTCCCTCATGAGAATCTTGTAAAGTAAATATATTTTTAACTACTTGCAGTCCATTCTTGTTTCCATTTGAGACGAGGCAATTGTTGCTTTATGCGACATCATTTGATCGGGATCGAGCTTTGCAACGCCTTTTAGATTCTGCGCCAGAATTATCAGGATCAGATAGTCAAGAACGTGTTACTCCACGCTTAGAACGGAGAAAACGAACTATTTCAAGAACTGATATTCTTAAACAAGCAGAACAAGTTATACAAGACTTGGCGTCCAGTAAAGCCTTACTTGAAGTGCAATATGTTAACGAGGTTTATATCTCACTTCATTTATATTTATCGTTCGTTATACAAATTCCGTATTATCTAACGCAAGTTGTTCTATAGGTTGGTACCGGTCTTGGGCCAACATTGGAATTTTATGCTCTAGTCTCTCAGGAATTACAACGTGCTGATCTTGAGCTTTGGCACGGTAGTTCAAGTCCTACCGAAGCTGGATACGTAAATGTTATCCAAGGACTCTTCCCAATGCCAATTCCATGGAATACGAAAGTATTTCATCTTGCGAAACTGAAAACGAAATTCAAATTTCTTGGCAAGTTCATGGCGAAAGCGATATACGATTCAAGAATGGTATAGTATCATTTATTTTATTTTATTTGTAATGCAATTAAGATGCTACTAAAGCATGTACTTCTACATAACCTTTTTTCCAGTTGGATTTGCCATTCAGTTTAACTTTCTATCGTTGGTTACTGGGAGAAGAACATACATTAACACTAGCTGATTTAGCGTATGTATGTCCTGATGTACATCGAACACTTAGTAGACTTCAAGAAATTGTTATAAAGAAAGAAGCAATCGAGAAAGATCAGACGATAAGGCCACACGAGAAAGCACAACTGATAGAATCATCAGCTTTAGATGGTTGTCTGATATCGGATCTTGGCCTTGTGTTTGAATTACCGGGTTACGAAAATATCGAATTGAAGAAAGGCGGAAGTGATATATCTGTTACTATTTATAACTTGGATCAGTATATTAAGGTAGTTTTAATTACTGCATAATTTAAATCCATTTAAACGGCATTGAATTAATAAATATTGTTATTTTATACATTTTCCAGTTGGTAGTGCATTGGTTCTTATACGAAGGTGTCTTCAGACAAATGGAAGCATTTAGGGAAGGATTTGAGTCTGTTTTTCCTCCATCTCAATTAAGGCTGTTCTTCCCTGAAGAACTCGAAGCTGTGTTCTGTGGACATGCACAAACAGGTGGCCAATGGGACGTGAAAACGCTATCAGAGTGTTGTAGAACTGATCACGGTTACACACCAGATTCTCGTGCGATTCGTTTTCTATTTGAAGTTATGTCTCAGTACACCAGTGAAGAGCAAAGGCAGTTCATTCAATTCGTCACAGGTTCTCCGCGATTACCAGTTGGAGGTAAATATTTGATACTTCTTTGTATCCACGTGTCATAATATCAATGATAGAAAATAATATTAAACCTTATTCGCTTATTTGTTACAGGTTTTAAGAGTTTAACGCCACCATTAACGATAGTTCGTAAAACTTTCGACCCATCTATGAAAACAGATGACTTCCTACCATCCGTAATGACTTGTGTTAATTACTTAAAACTGCCCGATTACACATCTTTAGAAATAATGCGGGAAAAGTTACGAATTGCTGCACAAGAAGGACAACATTCATTCCACCTTTCCTAGAAACGGATGGAAAACCGGCGCGCCACTTGCTCTTTTGCTATCGCATTGCCCAGGTTGAGACCAATTATTCAAACACCATATAAAATATTAAAAACCGAAAACAGACTCGCGTTTTGTTCAAGACTCAGTAATCGCAGTTTTTTGGCACTTTATATGAATATTTTTTTTCTTTTCGAACACTACCTTTTCCTGAGTTTAGCGACAATTCATTTTAATAAATTTTAATTTGATGTTTACCTTTTTATTTATGAATTTCGATTGTGATATATATACATATATATTGTACCAGAAAAAGTGCAAAGATGATATTAGTCCTACTCTGTACGAGTTTCCTCCTTGTGGTATTACGAACCAGGTAGCGTGGGAGCAGCCTTGTTCTAGGAAACTTATCTTTGATGTGTTACAATAATTAATAAAAAAAACAGTTGTAAATATAGTTTAATATACGCAAATCTATATATATAAATACTTTATATAATAGTAACGAGAAAATGATATTGCTATAAAACTCTATACTAATTAAATAATAATTTAGTTTGAGGGGACGTTTACTAGCTATAAGTGAAATTTTATATCAGTGGTGCATTTGGCATCGCCATAAATCGCCAATCTTACGCCTCACAACGGTTCGCAAACAAATCACGAGCTAAAATCAGCAAAAGAATGTTCGCCACAAAACGAAGTGGTTCACATTTCATCATCACACAAAAAAAAACGATAATTTCGAATGCAATAGTGTGTTTAATGACCATCATTTTATTTTCGTAAAATCGATCTCGTATGTTCGCTGCTTGATTTTCAGGGTACGCGATCACTGCGCGAATTGACGTGCAACACTCTCCTATTTTTAAGTTCATTCGATGTATCACCAGTTAAACTTATTTGATACTTTTATTCTAGGTAAGATATAGTCCAATTAATACTTTACTTAGCCGTATAAGAGTGCAGCCAGCATCGCCAGACTGCGAGTCATCGTAAAATAATATAATGTCAATCGAAGACAATTCTTATATCCACTTACTTACAGGCAAAATATCTGTTTATGAAAAATGTACGACAAATGTATATTACGAAATAGAAATGGATATAAAAAGTCAGCGAAGCTGGTGTATCAAATGGATTATACAAGGTACATTTGCTTTCTTATATCTCTCTGTAGAGAAATGTGATTCTATACAAAAAACTGTGAGAATTCGAATTGATCAAAAGTATAAAGAAAGAAAATTACATGCGACTATTTGTTTTACATTTATATTATGTACCATTGCTTAAAACGATCAATATATATACATCACTTTTTTGATTTTTGATTTTTAATTTTATATAAACAAGAGAGTTAATTGACGAATTAGCAATTACATTTGTAGGTACTAATCATCATTTTAAACTAATTTTTAAAATAAACCATAATGTTATTTCAAGTCTGTATTGTTTCAGTCGCCATATAATGTTTTTGTATTTCATAATTTCGCTATTTTATGATTAACGTAAATCAAGTTACATATATGTATTTTTGCATTACATTTCTAATACAATGACGAATATCACCAGATAATATAATACACAATATATACATAGATACAAATCAATGGTAAACGAATATGTTCAAGAGACGAAGACTTAGAGATTCATTGTATAATGTATAAATGATTTAGGATAAAATCTAAACCTTATGTCGATAATTCTATAAAAAGATATATTTATAACGATTCATCACTACGGATGGATTTTACTTTTTATTCAGATCAGATTTTTTTTGTAGTCTTCAATAAACGTAAACACACCTGTGTTTGCTAATAAAACATTTTTTCTAATCGGCATTTTTTACAAATAGCATGCATTACATTACATAATGAAAAAACATTTCAAATTATAAACAGGTAATTTATTACAAACTATAAGTATGTTAACAAAATAATTAATTTGTGCATTGTATAGTACATAGTACATTGTCAGTTTCTTTTCTGACCTCTTTGACCATTTAATATTTTATTTAAATACACATACTTAACCATCCTAATATAAAACATACTCCACCTACTGGTGTTAAAGCCTTGAATTTGTCGTTACCTGTAAATGCATGGTAGTAACATGTTCCAGAAAATAACATTATTCCAGATAACAGGAATGTGGCTGCCTAAATGATAAAATAATAAATATCATATTAGGCATAACTTAATGATGTTCTTCACATTATATTAAATTCAACATACTAAAGATGGTGTTCTACACAGTGGTAATCCTAACAATGCTAAAGTATGGATAAAGTGAAAACGACTTGCAGGTCCAAAAAGCTGTGTAAAAACTTGATATTTATCGTCTGACATTGAATTCTGCTCTAAAATGATAATGAATTAAAATCATCTTATTAGAACTTTTCATTTGCATAACAAAAAATATTAAGGTATACATAAAATAAATTACTTTGAGAGCTGTAGACACTAAGACCAACAGCAACTGCACCACTTAGAGCTGCGATTCTTACATATGGTCCTGTTGTTGCAGCTAACTTCCATAAAGGTACTGGTGGCAACATTTTTATTTCTACTTTTGGCTGAGGCCTTAAGTAGCCTTGCACCTATGGGCAGATACAATTATTAGTGTATAACTTATTATTTACATAAATATAAATTATTGTGTTTATATAGTAAATTTTATAATTAAAGGAAAAAGATATGTTAATTTTAAATTTTCGTAGAAGCCTATTATTTTCATAAGTTACTAAAAAAAATTTTATTATTGCTGTTGTGACAATTGAAAAATTTGGTTTTTGTTGTGATAGACTTTTCTTTTAAATTTTAGTATTTAAAGACCAGTATCAGACAAATAACAAATCAGTAAATACATCCAATTGTGAGTGACATATTATTTATAAAAAACAGTTATAATATTGGATATCATGAAATTTACAATTTTGTATTTTAGATATATGAAAGGTTAAAAGTTACCAATACCAATAATTTTATAATTTCAACTGTACAATAAAACCAAGTAATATTTAGGCACTTTACGGATAAAACAAAACATCTTTTTTTTTTTTTTTTTCAAAAATGTAACTCTTTTTAGAGAAATGTGTAACTTACAGAGCTAGCAGTATTCCAAACATATGAAGCAGCACCTGAAGAAATTGGATTTGTAAATAATGCATAATTTAACGCATCTTGAAATCCCATTTTTCTTATGTAAACTAATATAAATATCACGAAATAAATGCTTATTATATCACGTGTATCTTAAACTTGAATATCACGTTTGCATACAATGCATTTACCAGTGACGAACATGTGCAGTTCGAGCAACTTTCTGACATTCATGATACAATGGAATCACAAAAAATCTGTGTGGTAGAGAAAAAAACTAAAAAGGGAGAAAATATGTGACAATGTACTGTCAAACGTGATCAGAAATTTTAAAAACGTATAAATCAATATCAACTTTAACATTTGAATTTGAAAATCAGATTTCAATCCATACGCGATACGATATATTTTTATTGAGTTAGGTTAAACGTGTATTTTAAATAAGATATAATTCCTCAGAACATGGTTTATCTTATTTTTACTGGAAGTATTTTACTCGTTTCGCTTGAAATTAAACGTGGAATAAAAATAATTTAAGCACAACTCATTTATTAAGGGTTTTTTGATGATTAAAAAAAGGGATTATATCACACAGATATTATAAATAAAATTTATTTTTAGTCCATGACTGGTTAAATACAATACAGGTGATCGTTGTTTCCCAATTATCAAAACCAATATCAATGTGAAAATGGCATTTTGATATTGTAGCAGAAGTTGAATTCAGCACTTGAGAAAACTATTGTGCTTAACCTATTATTCCCATTAATCCAGCTGTAAAATAAACAAATATATTACAGACACGTAAAAATATATTTATGTTATACGTAAAAATATATTTAAAATATATTTTTAATAATTAATAGAAATGCATTATTATACCTTCTTGAATCCAATATCAGCAGCATATTCTCTGAAGCACTGTCGACAAATATTTAAACCATATTTGCGAATCAATCCATGCCTATTTGCGCAAGCACGGCTGTAAAAGAGGTTAGACTCATAGGAACGTATAATTATGAGGTTATAATTCTTGAAAAATATATTTCGTATAATTTGAGTATATTAATTAATATGCGTATCTAATTTTGGTTTTAAAATAAGGTAATAAGTAAAATAAGGTATTTTTCAACTACTTCGTGAACAATCGCAGATATTAAACGCAACATTTTTGTTGTTGGAGGAACGTAAACTTAAGCAACATGCGGCGCGCATATTCCACGTGACTCGTGATGAAAATAATATATTTGTCTCTTATAAAATACAATAGAAAAACAGTACATACCAGGACCTAGATCCTTGTCCATATTTACGCGGATGCGAGTACCAGATATTTTGAAAACCCATCTCTTCGTCAAAAAGATGTTCACTCTACGGATTCAACAATGTAAAAGACAGGAAACGCCATTAACTTGAAGAGGGACGACATGCGCAGTAATACACTGACGATGCAGTTCCCGCCGTTTTTTAAGTATTTTAAAATATAAAATTAAAATAGAGTGGATTTGAATTCCAGACTTAAATCCGAATTCATGAGTACCAGAATTCGAATTTTCTTTATTGATCATTGAAATATATAACTTTTCTTTGTAAAAGCTTTTCTTTAAGTTAAAATTGAAGAAAATCAAGTATTTACAACATTTTTATTTTATCATAAAATTAAAATTAATTTGAGTTTTTGCATTTTTTACTCCAGTAAAATTTATTATATTGCATTATTATTGATATCGAGAGTTTGATAGAGGAAGAGGACACGAAATACTGTCACTAAAAACCGGTTCTTATACGTTCGCCCCACTTTAAGGAACAAACAGCATAGCGGGGATAATGACAACGGTACTTTCGTTCACTACACCTTGGTTTTTTAAACACAAAGGTATCGTATGTCTTCGCAAGTATATCGACAAATGATACTAGAGCCGTATGTTCAATCATGTCAGACAGAAAAAAACAGGAAAAAGAAAATGAGAAAGAGGTTCGTAATGTTCGCTAAGTGTTTGTACAGAATTATTTCACTAGCTTAAAATGAATAATTTTATAAGTGTGTTACATATTTTTACAGAATACCGACGGTATGATTTACACCCAGATTCTGAGTTTAAAAGTGAAGACACTTTTAAAAATTTTCCTATACTCTGTTGTGGGTCCCATGATTTTATATTGTTTATTTTTCTCGTTCCTCTACTATCAACAAAGCTTGACAAAAATACAGACGAAAGTAGTTGAAATAAAGGAAAAGAGGCCAGTATATCGAGTCTATGCGAAAAGCAATGATACTGGATACTTGAAGCATGTGTTTGCTGTATTAGATCGTCTAGGCTACGAGCGAAACGATAACGAATCAAACTGGGACTTACTATGGGCACACGATTATCCATTCAGAGTTTTGTATTCTAACTTAAGTAGATTAGAAGCTCATCAACGCGTTAATCATTTCCCTGGATGTGGATATATTACGAATAAAGTAGATTTATCGACAACAGAGGGGCATTACATACTGCCAGCATTTAAATTGCCAGAACAGCGCGAAAATTTGGTACAATTCGCCAACCTACATCCGGAAAAAACTTTTATACAAAAGTCTAACGACCATCGAGGCATCAGCATTAAAAACATAAGTGATATTGATTTAACAGCTTCTGGATCGTTCGTACAAGAATTCATACAACATCCGTTTCTCGTAGATGGTTACAAATTCGATATTGGAGTGTATACCGTAATCACATCCATTGATCCTCTTAGAGTATATGTGTACAGGGGCGACGTCTTATTCAGATTTTGTCCCATTAAGTATTATCCGTTTGATCCCACGATTCTAGACAAATATGTAGTCGGCGATGACTACTTGCCAATCTGGAATGTTCCATCCCTGAAACATTACTATACTAAACTAAAATTTTCAATGAAGGATTCGTTTGATGCATACGTGAGACAGCAGGGTAAGGACCCTAGTAAAGTCTGGCATGCTGTCAATGAAGCAATAAAGGAAATTGCATTGCTGAAAGAAAGCTACATCAAAGAAGCTGTAAAACGTTTTGGAAATGGAAGAAATTTCTTTGAGCTAATCAGATTCGACTTTGCTCTTGATGAAGACTTAAATATTTATACTATGGAGGCAAATATGTCTCCAAATTTATCTTCAGCTCATTATCCACCAAATCAATTATTGTATGAGCAAGTTATATACAATTTATTTGCTCTAGTCGGCGTTGGGCAGAGAGTCAAAAAAGATTCTTTGAAAATAAGGTCAAGTCTCATGGTGGATCAAAATGAGTTCAGTTATATTTTTAAGTAATACAATAAGCTTATATTTTATATCAATTTCAGATCTAAAATGGAAAAGGAAATGGAAGTAACTGACAAAAATTTAATGGTTCTACCAGCATTTTGTACAGAATGCAATGACTGCTTTCGTGTAGAGTGTCAGCTGTGTAGTCCGTGTTTTACAAGTGAAACAAAACTAATTTTGACTCAAAGTTATCAAGAACATCAGAATAAGATGGATTTCCAAAGAGTCTTTCCTCCGCCCATAGTAAGTTTCTTTTCTATTTTAATCAGAATTTTTTAATATGTATATTGATTTTTATTTGCAGACAAAAGACATGGTCTTAAAAGACTACACACTTAGAAATCAATTACTAGTGAGGTGGTACCAAGGCAAATGTGAACTAGATGACTCATGGTGTTCATAAATGCAATATCTTAATTCTAGTGCTTGTTACCAAAAGTTAAAATGCATTTTCAAAACCTTTATTATAAAAAATGTTTAATATTTATAAATAAGTACAAAACAAACAATATCATAGATATAATATTGGCAGTGTACCTGCATTTTTATATTATATATTTAAACGTTTAAGTTTTACTTGAATCTTTTTGTTATTCTATTTATTATGTATCAATTATTATTAAGGAAAAAACAAAGATTAATTTCAATTGTTAAAAACTAAATGGCATCTATTCTTGTACATCTTTTTGTTTTACAGTCATTTTTTACTTTTGACCTTCGACTTTGGTGCATTTGGATTTGTACCTTTATAGAATTCTTTTAACAAAGCCATTGCTGCATCACTTTTTAATCCTCCTATTATTTTCGTTTTTGCATTATAAATTTGGGGTACTTCAAAGACACTAATACAACCTCCAAAACGATCATTTGCGCAACCATATACAATTTTTCGGACTTGCAATTGATATAATGCCGCTGTGCACATTATACACGGCTCTACAGTAACAATCACATCGATATTGGGAAATACATTTTTATGATTCAAATTTTTCTCTTTACAAAAGTTCAAAACTTGATCTATGCAATTTATTTCTGCATGTCTGGTTGCATTTCGTGTGTCATTAACAGTATTATTACCAGTAGCAATGACTTCGTTATTGTATACAAATAAACAGCCAACTGGAACTTCACCTGCTTTTAATGATTCGTTTGCTTTTTCTAATGCAACATCCATCCATGTCAACATGTCCATTATATCTTTCTTATCTTATGATTCTTAAAACTTTTAAAAATTTGTTTGCAATCACTCAAACACTTACGTAATTATAAAACAATCACACAAAAATACTTATTAAATTAAAAAACCTGAGAAACTTTTCATATTGGTTTCTATGAAACAAGGTCTACTTAAATCACAACTTTACCATTAGAAGTTTCATTATCAAAAAGTCCTTACAGTAAGGAATGTATTTAACTGGTGAAACATTCAAGTAATCCAAACTCATCCAATTTCTTTGTTGCCTTTTCACTCCAATTTTGATTGTTTGCAGCTCGTGGACTTGGGTGAGGTAGACATAGGACCTATGTATATCAAAAAATAATATAAAACATATACATATAAAAAAATACGTATACTTATATATATTTATGCATTTACTTTAACAGGCAGCTTAGAAGACTGGGCTACAAGCTGTGCTCGTTTCTGTGCATATGCACCAACACCAATAACAATTTCAACTTTCAAGAGCCGAATTGTATTTGCCAAAGCCTTGTCACAAGCGGAATGCAATCTATTCAGTTCTGCTCCCTAAAAATATATCATATTTAATGCATAAATATGGTTTTATAAGAAGACTAGATATTGCCTTTATTTCTGCTGGTGTAATGTTACGGCCTTTGCTATCCATTAATGCTATAGGACAGTAATTATGTATATATGCATGTTGGAAGAACTTTTCTGGATTTCCACACAATTCTTGAAAAAGACCCCATAATCTCTTTCCACTAATTTCACTACGTGTGCATAGAAATCCAGTTACTTTTCTATCTGGTTGTTCTTTGGCAGGTTTTCCAACTGGCCCACAAATTTTTAACCAATCACGAACCATTGCTATTTCCCCAAAGGGTACACCAGTTTGGGACATACCCCAGGGACCAGGGTTCATTCCAAGAAACAGTATTCTTTTGACGGTAGAGCAATATTTTTTAACATACATAGCATGTGTATCAAATGCATAGCTAAGTGGACTATAAACATATTCAATGGGTGCACGAAATGCAATTGTTTCTAATTCAGTTGCTAACATGCGTTCCAATGATAGTAACTCTTCTGAAATATCTGCAAGTGCTACATCATTTGCAACTGCAATAGCATTCTCTGTTTCTGTATCATCCTCAACAGATACTTTTATTCTTTTAGGATTTACCTCTACTGATTCACTATCATCACGTCTTACTTTAGTTTTCCTTGGTCTTGGCATTATGTATAGCTCTATTTATTCAAAGAATATCTATTTGTAACCCTACCAAGATATCAATTTATAATATTGCACCGAAGTATTTATTCGATGTAAAATGTCATGAACACAATTTGTACTTTATACAGTTTAATTATCAAGGCTATTAGAACAACAAAATTATTGGAATCGAAAATGCACTTGTATCTCCCACGTTTACGAAAAGACGACCGTTGATTCTTCGATTAATGGACACAAAGAAGTAAGTACGCAAAAGAAAATAAAGTATGCAAGTAAATAAATACTTGTCAACTATAAATAATAAAAAAAAGAAAAACAGAGTAGTTCCTATTACTACTTTTTGTACAGATGTGTAATAATGAAATAGAAAATTAATTAATAATTAGTATTTACCAATGGTATTTGATCTTGTGTAGTTTCAAATCCACGTGGTTAAGTTCTTCTTTTCAACCAATGAAAATGATTGGACATTTGAAAATGCGAGCTTTGCGTAAAATCATGTGTTATTGCTCTGTGCGCGAAAGTGAGTGTGGTTTATAAATGCGAGTTTAAGTGTAAAAGTAAATGAAATGAATGATATAAGATAATAGTAAACATATTTTCACACTAGTGCGTAGTGAAACAACGTACTTATCATTTGTCATGTGCAGTCCAATCTCTAGTCCTTAACCTTAATACTTTCGTTGTCGTCGTCAAATTAGGTTATGTTGTGAACATTACTGAATTAATAAAAATCGAAATGGAAATTCAAAACGGCACAGCTGCCAAGAGCAATAATCCTGCTCCAACAGTCGAACAGATTAATGCTGATCGGATAACTCAGGTGTGTATTATCACTAACTGCATCGGCTTATCGCATAGATGAATTATCGACGTTCGACTATTTTCCTATTCTTGTTTCAGCTTGCAAATAAATATTGGGCACCCCATACAATGGACTCACATCTTCCATTCAGTTCTCAAATAGTGGAAGATATTTATGTTCAAGAAATATGTGCATCCAAGTTCTCTATTAGAAGAATTATGATGTTAGAATTTAGTCAATATCTTGAAAACTTTTTGTGGCCAAATTATGATGCAAAGACTGCAACTCGTGCTCATACTATGTCCATTGTTGTTATGGTCAATGAAAAGTTTCGTGAGCGCGTTCAAGTTTGGGAAGCATTTGAAAAAAATCCAGAGCACTTTCCTGAATTCTTTCAGAAAGTGTTAGAAGCATGTCTTGAAGAGAGTATAATGGATTTTGATTTAAAGGAACAGACAGCATTAATTGTTTTCTTGAATCATTGCTTTAATTCTATGGAAGTTCTATTAGTTAGAGAAGAAGTAAAGAGATTAGTCTCATTGTCTATGTGGATCTCTTTACAACAAGGCCGTAGGGAACTGGAGTTTAGAAAATATCCTAAGTGGAGAAAATATTGGAAAGTTTTAAGAAAAAAGGATAATCCTGAATGCAAGGAGAAGTTAGAATGGGAACGTAAATTCTTACACAGATTAATGATTAAATTTATGACAATATTAGAAACAATTCCAGAAGAAGGTAAAGTTAAAGAAATAAGCACCTCTTCTTAATCTCATATATCTTAATAATTGCTTGTAAATTAAAGACATGTTTTAATAAAAAATACTTGTTTGTCAACAGGACCTGTTTTACCAGACAAAGTGCGGTATTGTGAAAGATTCCTTGAACTAGTAATAGATTTGGAAGCTTTACTACCAACTAGACGTTTTTTCAATACTGTTATGGATGATTGTCATTTGGTGGTACGGTGTCAACTATCTAACTTGTTACACAGACCTGAAGGTGGACTATTTGGGCAGGTAAGTTATAAGTTTTTTTTTAAGTAAGTAGAGAGTAGAAGGAACTGAAAATAATAGGCATAAATGTTTTGAAAGAGTATATTGAAGTTGATTTATCAAGGGTGATACATTTTTTTATACAAAAGTTATATTTTTATACAAATATAAATACTATAAGAATATCTTAAACATAAAAAATTACTTCAAAGATTATGTTCATACTAAGAAAGTGGTAGATATGATAACAATATGTATGAAATGAAATATCCATTTTATGTAATGAATTTATCCAATATTTCACTAGTAAGTGCACATTTTATAAGGCAGAAGTAATTTTGTTTCAAGGCACATATGATTATACCTTTGAACTTTCCAAAGATACTTTTAACTAGATAAATTTCAGTTCTTATGCTCAAAACAAACGAAGCAAATATCATAACTTTCTAAAACAATTCCACCTTTAAAACTTGATGAATTCTTGCAAGGTAATATCATTATATACAATATCTCAATCTACTTTATCAAAATTTCTATATTTATGTGGACGAAATTTCTTCAATAGATCGTGCGTTCATTAATATTTACTTCGCGACATACGTACTACTGTTTATACATAACATATTTCGTCGTACAATTGCTCATAATCATGAAGCAACGTCTACCAGATAAAAACTTCATCTGAGTAAAATTTATCTTATGTGTTCGTTTAAAAATACTTCAATCATCGGACAAAATACTTGAACAATTTTAATACCCCGCGTTAATGGCAGTCATTTCTTCGCCCCAATCCAGTCCTTCGATATTCTCTCCCGAATTGCAGCAATTGCACGTTTTCCCGAGCAAAAACGTGACCCTTCTCTGACCAAATACACAAACGTATAGTATTAAAATCGCTTGAAGAAGATTAACGATGATATGACAATATACAAGTACATCGTAGTTGAGTCGCGAAAACAACAACGACAACCATCCGATGCTCATCAGCGCGAACAAGAAGACAAACATCCTAAAGCTGTACTTCATTTTGTGATGGATTCGTCCATAGGTGCTCATTCGTTTAATTCTGTTCGCAGTAGTCAGTACAAAGCTCAAATCGGCCAATATTGTAAGCGCGATAGATGTAAAGATAACGGAAATGCCTAGCCAACCAATCGTCTCTTGAGGCGGGTAAACAGTTCCTCCGACTATAGGTTTACTGGTTTCTAAAGCGAAATGCGCGAAAATCGCAGTCCCTGCTATTGAGATTGTTGAGCCCCAAACGTATGTAGAGTAGTAACAGTACTTCCTGCCGTCTGTTACTCGTAGAAATACGTTACGCGATCGAAAAGTACTCCATACGTAATACCCCAAAGCGTTCAACCAAAAAAATGCGGCTACCAGGGAGACATACATCACGGTATCTGAAAATACACAATTATTTGTTTGTGAGTGAGACAGAGGAAAACCCTAGGTCACAGATTGTACACTACAGAAATACAGTAAAGCTTCAGTGCATTTCAAAAGTGACAGATTACTTTGACCTTCTTAACTAGAAGATACTTGTTTAACTAAAAAGTATGACTACTAAACTTTTGAACCATAGCGTACAAGTGCAAAATATTTGAAGAATTCTTCGTCTTTTTCTTATCAAATAGAAAACAGTGTATTTTGCATCTCTTACCGGCAACCATAAAACTGACGTGATTGCCGAACTCCGTGAATATTCGAACGGTGGACGCGCATTGGCCGGCTATAAGGCACAGAGTCATGCTGGTTATCATGTTTCCCACAAGATCACGCAACTGTGGTAAAACGAAATAGACAACAGCAACGACGAGGTAACTGGCTATCGATATCGCGTGAAAGGCAGGATCGATCGCGTGTCTCATCAAATAATTCGTGTCGGTCCATCTTACGACCACATCGGGCACGCAAACCATCGCGTAGGTCGCCACCAACCGATCCCTACTCAGGATCACTTTATCAGCGCAGTAGTGTCCGAACGGATAATCATAATGAATGGACACGCTGTTGAGATCATCTTCGTCGTCGAACCCGTAGACACCGCTTTCGCGGGCCCCCTTTTTCGCCAGATCGGTGGTGTAGTGTCTCAACACACCGGTGGTCAGTATCGCGAGCCGATCCTCGCCCGATTGGTAGTGGTACACGTTCCATTGGTGCTCGTTCGGTTGACACTTCGGTCGGCCGATCTTCAGTTGGTAATCAGGCTTCGCTGGCCTGTTCCGCGATATACCGTTCACCTTCTCCTCCACGAACTCTGGCCGCCACTCCGTCTGGTTTGTTTCCGTCAATGGCGTGCACGTGTCGTCGACGAGGAGCTCCTCAGGCTCGCAGCACTTCGCGACGCTGATCAAGTTCGCTTTCCCGTCGGTGCTCGCGATCACCGCTCGGGGATGATCCTTCAGGCCGAGCACGAGCACGAGCAGCACGCTTACCAGACAATGCATGTCATCGAATCGCCACCGTTCGCGTTCCTATCACTCTTATTCCCATGCATTGGTTTTCAGCGTTCGACTCTCGGTCGAGTTTAGCAGCGGTTACTTGGTGATCGATCTCGCGACGGCCACGGCTCTACCTTCGAGGGCTTTCCGTTCTATTCACTCGTTCATCGCGACGCGACGATGGACTTCCCGTGTGTTCATCGCCATACCTGCCAATGCCGCGGGTTGCCCGCCTAGCGAGACCTACCCCTGCCATACCCGCCGCCATCGCATCCCATTCCCATTCTCTGCTGCACTGTCCTTTTGTCCCTCTCTGTTTCGCTCTCGACTGAGTGTTAGGTTAGCCTCTGTCTTCTTGGCCCTCCCCTCCTCAAGCGGTATCATCGTTTCCCCTACCTCCTTCTCCCCTCTCTTTCTACCCTTCCTCACCTTTCCCGTTTGCTCCGCGCGAATCTTCCTTCTGACTCGTGTCTCTGCTGCTCTATTAGGCTGGTGCATATGAAATGTATTCTTCAACAGAACTTGGAATACGTTTCATTATCTCTTCGATATACCTATCATATTCAGTAAAGCCCACTGCTTCTGAATTAATAGGGAGACAGAAGTGTCTGGACGAGAGAATTTTCAGATAATCGAATAATTACTATTCTGTGATACAGAACATCATTTATTCAATTACAAATGGTAAATTACGATTTAGAAAGTAGGATACTAAATATTCGGTTTCACGATATGTTTATTCATATTTACGACGTTCCATTGAAGGTTGTTTTGTACATCGTATTACAAATTTAGTAGAGTATAGTAGAGACGAAATACTTGCAGCACCTTTCCAGTAGTTTTTACTTGTTTATTGGTATACTTGTTGCGACTCAGAAGATTGCATTATTATTGATTCACCATATACGCGCGTTTACGTAGTAATTTCTTTGCATATATTCCTCAGTTGTTTCGACCTTGGAACACAATCACGTTTCCTGCTTTTTTTAACTTAACGTTGTTTCGATTACGGCCATTGCTCGCGAAATATTCGAATGAATTTTTTGTCATCAGTCTTCGTAACCTATATCTCATTTAGTGTCAGAGTGGTACCATTAAAAATCAGATTACAAGTATTTTTGCTTTTAATGATCTTAGCAACTACGTGGACGTTAATTGGTAATCACAAACAACTCTATTCGAATCAGGAAAATTATACGCATCATTACTCATAACTTGTAAACGTCATAATTGTTAATTTGGAGACACGTCATTATCTCGAATGTATTCGTTAAAAAGATATGTGTAACATTTTTTAATCACTTCATAGCAAAAATAAATCCTTTTCAATATAGACGATTATCAAACGTAGCACGAGATGCTCAATTACCGTTTAATTTGATTATATTAGTATTGTCACTTAGTACAAACATTTTTTATTCTCGTACACCGTCAAACATACTCTTTACACTCGTTTATACAGCTAGCAAATAAGTGTTACAAATCTGGTTACATAAAGAACAAATGATTTGCAGGATCATCTTATGCAGTCATAAGTCTAAACTCTATACCTTCAACAAATGAATCGATTAGTTATTCTAATTATAAAATTCTTTGTATTTTGAAGCTGGTCAGTGTCATGAATAGATTCAATGAACGAATCACAAAGAATTTTATCGTCGTGTGAGTTGATTACCGCTACAGGAAAAAAAGTATCGCATTTCTCGTGCTGGAGCGCGCATTTTGTCAGGGAAGTATTGATCAGTAACACGTTCCGCGTGTTACAGCTTGCGCACGCCGAGTTTCGCGTAGCAAATGCGTACGCTCGTTGATACAATGGAAATTCTCATTGTTACGCGAGCTCGTATCTAGCATTACTCATGACGACGTGGGCAACAGTGGTCAACTCGACGCTCATTAGTTCTTCTCATCATACACATGCTCGTTTATCGTTGACCAAGGGCCATTACATGCATCCTTTGCGCGCGTGTTTCGTTCAATCGTCGCGACAATTTAAACGAAGAATACATTGCCAAGGCGGTAATTTCCATTAGAGGCTCAGTCAAAGTCTGTCACTTAGGAATTACTCATTCGCGTTATAATAATAGGCTAATCGAAATTTTTCCTTATTAGTCAAAAAGAATTTTAGAAAATGTTCGTTATGCTCCATCTTTGCGGTCATTGCTAACTAATTAATTGTATGTATTATAGAACTAGAAATAACTTAATTGTATGCATTATAGAACTAAAGTGGAGTTATGTCGAAACAGATGATGATCCACTAATGTGTTTGTTTCAGAAATTTGATGTCATATATGTATATATTTCTATTTGGGTAATTTCCATTGCAATTAAAAAATGTCAGATGACCACGTAATTTGAAATGAATCGTCCTATTGTATGAGGAATATCTCATTGCGTCATATCCTCAATACGTCATTCCGTTAAGATAACAGTTCAAATATCCGAGTTTCCCAGATAGAGGAAAAAAAGGAAAATAAGAAACGTTTGAATCTACACACGTCATAGCAAATTTCCATAATTTATCTACAAATCAGTGAAGTCACAATTAGCACACTATCAGTCACACAATTGGCTGTGGTTAATAAACCTGACCCACATTGCATCTTGGTCACTTTGGCTATCGTCGTATATTTGTAGAGATTCTTTTACACGCTAGCCATTAGTCACAAATGATGGTTTCGAGACTATGAGCAGTAATTCTCATAGCGCAGAAGGATCGATATTTTAGCTTACTTAGATTTAAGACTAGGTGAACAGTAGGAGTATTCGAGTAATTTTAATAACGATGTGCAATTTCTAAGATGATTTACGCTGTTGGCGAAAACTTTGGAACCATTTGTCAATATTTATTAAAACAATGCTGATTTTTGTGAAAAGTTATGCATGCATTTTTTACAAGTTAATGAAAGGTATTTTAGGTGAAACAAATTGTAATGAAATAGCAGAGCTATAGTCATTCTAGTGGTTCTAAACTTTCTACCAATAGCGTATATAGAAACATTTCGTCAGTATAAAATTGAAAGTACAAAACTAGGAAAATGATTCTACTTATTCTTCGTTATTTAATGATTTAAGAGATAATAGTATCCTTCCTTTAAAAGACAATACCGACTAGCCTTGTTGCGACAATTCTATCTCTTCCGGAAGCACTTCCTCGCACTCCTCGTCCTCGTAGGCCGCCCAGGATTTTGGAAAACCAATTCCACAAGGTTTTTTCTTCGCCAATAATTTCCTGACACGTTTGCGCGTCGCAACCAGTAAAAGGAATATTATGAAACCTTGTAACGCATTCAAAATATCTGTTGGAATCCTGAATAATTAAGAATCGGAGTTAATGACCATATAAAGACCACATTAAATCGATTTCCATAAATTACAAAAACAAACAAACTTTTCGGAGAATACTGTTCGAAGAATGGTCGAAAATGGAAAGTGATAATGGAAAAAAATAACAAGTACCAGAAATTATTTTTGGAGCCATCGGCGTATGATAGTACTTCAAAGATCCACGTGACACCCATGACTAGTATCAGCTTGACGTAAAGCAGACACTTAAAGCGTAACGCCCGCAACGTGTTTCCGCTATAATCGCGATACTGATGCCATAATCGCCAGCTGGTCAAACCGAGATAGATGATGTTCAGTGTCAATAATATAGCGATCGGTCCGTAGAAGTACGCCCACGTTTGTTGAGAGCCTGAAATAGGGAGAGAATCAATGCTGTAAATTTGCACGATTCCTTCAAGGCAAATAGCCATGTAGGTATTACGATTATAAGGAAGGATAATTTATTCATTGCATATCGATCTCACCGCTAAACCAACAGCTTTGTTCCCCGAAACCAGGCCGCAAATGTCTTCCATCGATATGGTGAACGACCAGAGTTGCTATCAGGAAGCATATAGGTCCTCCCCATCCGAATATGCAGTAGATCATAAAAAGCGGCTTGTCTTTGATTGGGAAATGTTTGAACCTATCAAATGAAATCCATAGAATATGGGATGTAAAAAGAAGAGACATACTTGAGAAGTTTGCTTTCAAAATATACTGGTTTTAGGAGACGTACCATACAGTTCTCCATATATTAAAGGATACCACGTTGAGCCAAAAAAAGACAGATATGAAGCCGAAATATAAGAGGAATCCTGGAGGAATGGGAAATGAATAATTAATTAATTTGATATTGGGTAATAAATTAGGTAGTATTCCCATTGGAAGACTCAACTACAAGGGGAGTCTTATTTGAAAAAAAAAAAGAAACTATAATTTGTTGACTCGTTTATATAAAAAATAGGTACACCTATATATAATTCTGCTTTAATTCGAAAAGTTTCCATCTGTATTAGAAGTTATCGTTTGTGTAATAATGGGAATACCTTCTTAAAGTCATGCTAGATGTTCTCGAATACCTAAAGCAAGGCATATGGTGTGATTTCCACCTTCTTGAGGTTTCAAGTTCTGAATCGAAAGCACGATGTAACTGACCGCCAAAGACGTCACCACGGCCATCATCGCTTTATCCTGGATTTCCCTTAATTCTGGTAGCAGGACATAGACTGCTAGGGTGGCGATTAAAAATACAGCGGATATGATTCCCAGGGTGCAGAACAGCGTCTCTTTCCATATCGACGGGCTGCTGTAATATTCGCCTTCGAAGCAAACCAAAGCAATACGAGAACTCCCGTTCGCCTTGTTAGCCACACAGAACCTGAATATGGGATAAAATATTGCACGTTTTCAAGCTATTGACGTCAAAATTCTTCTACTCTTAATCATGTTCGTATAGCGTCCCGACGAGATGGGGCACTAGCTTTCTGCGAAGTCTTTTTCTTTAAACAGTTACAGGTAAAACCATGGGCTCGAAATAACAGAAGGATTTTGCACGCACAGGAATGAATTCCGCTCGTAAAAGTCAGATCTAATTGAGCCATTTGGCCTGTTGATAGATTCTTCCTTCCTCGATTTAATACTCTTATGATTACTATCTGTGACAGTTTGTCGCGCTAGGTGCGATAAAACATTCGTAAAACATGAATCAACTTGGAACCCGAAGTGACGTAAAGGTAAATGCCAAATCATTTCGCTTGTAAAAGGATATTTACTCTTCGCGGCGTGAACTTTGTTTCCTCGAAAATCTTAAAGTAAATAAAAATCGGCTACTGGTATTGTCAGGCTTAACAGATTCTAGAAAATTTGACTAGAATAATTTTTTTGACCCTTTGATTCCTTGGTATCTATCAATAGTATACACCATAGTAGCTTTAAAAGACTAACAATAAGTCCAATCTCGATCTTACCTGCCAGCTGCGATTTTTTCATAGCTCAATTCCGTGAACTGAAGCCACGGTTTGCCATGTTCTTGGATCACCGTGAAATTATCAGCTGCCGATGCTTCTGGGTCCATTAGATAGCTACCGTATGGGCAGGAAAACTGGATTTTCATGTCCTCAGAGCAGTCCACCGTATGCAACCATTTGGAACCATTTGGACAACAGTTGATGTCCACTCCACCGACCACTGTGACGAGCCATGTTAACAGATAGATCCATAGTAACCCTGAAATAATGAATTCGAATGTTCACTTATTGTATTTCATTCCAAATTAGATCTGCCACTTGGATTAGATTAAGTTATTTTTGAATCGAACATATGATTCATCCACCACTATGAATTATTCTATGCAACGATTGATTGATCTTGCCACAGATGCTCTGTGTATGTAAATAGAGATTACAGCGTATCTGATAATCTTATCTGAAGGGACTAGTCGAGTACATCTGGCGGGAATGTCGTTTTGTAACATTGGTGGGATGTATACGCGGTACTTGCAGATTTCACATGACTACCAGGTGGGATTAATTATTACTAATGCGTTATCTATCTTCGATACTGAAATACTTGGTACCGCGACAGACGTAGAGGTCTAGTAATCAAAATATCAATGAATTATTTACAAGTCTCTTGGTGACGCACGTAGAATGACCAACAGAAAAAAGTTTATTATTGGTCTTCGTAAATATTATGAGTTGTAATAACTTCTATACTAGATATTTTACTTTGTATTGATAAGATTCATCAATTCTGGAATATCCACTACTGAAGTTTTCTCGAAAATATAGAGATAAATATGGTCATCTGATCTGGAACGTGTATTAGAAGAATGGAACATGACAAATCGATTGACAAAGTTCAAGAAGATGAACTTGGACTTTTTCCTTTGTGAGATAAGTGCGCTTTCTGTGAGCAAGAAAATGTGTGAAAAATGAGACCAGATAAGAGCGACAATTAGACAAACACAGTTATTATTTTTCTGTGTTTTACAATTGTAAATAAAACACCAGTATTCTCTTCATGTAAACTTATCAGTGAACATACATAAAGAAAATATTTAATTTTTAGTTCTAAACAAATTCATTCATTCAATTATGGAAACTGATTAAAGAGACATACAAGAATCGAGAGAGATTTCTCACATCAAGAAGTAGAATAAAAATAAACACTATATTTCTAAAAAACATCAGTTCCAGGAGTGATAAGATAAAGCGTGTTGCAGAAAATCGTGTCTCTTATCGAAAGAGCTAAGGCCACATCGGTGTATGTACATGTTCAGTCGCGGACAGAAGATTCGCAATGAAACTCAGTTCTGCATTCATTCGATGAGGAACGTTGTATGTGCGTACGGCATAAAATGCAATGCACCTGAACAGAAGAAGGGATGCTTCTGTTAGGCGAGATGCTCTTTTATGTTCTTTGATGCACGCGCACGCACCGTCATTTATTCGATTCAGCCACGTGCACGTGTGCACGGCTCTTTTATTTTTCGCCAATTACGTCAATACCAGGAAGGAAATAGATGTTTATCACTTTTTCTCGTTTTTTTATTTCAGACGTTATCATGTTTCATCGCGTGGCGTAATTTGTATTTTCAATGTGCAAATATACGATTTTCGTTGCTATTTTCAATGACTTTGACGTCTGAAGAAGATATTTGTTTCGTCTGAGGCTCGAATCTGAACGTGGGAGTTGCGAGACATAACAGTAAAGTTACACATTCGTTGCATTTACTGTAATCTATCTTGTACATAATATTGCAATATTCATTTGATTCAACTTTGCAAGTTATTCAATATTGGTAATCGAAAAAGCTCGTGGTGCTTTTCGAAACGAAATATAACATAAAACTAGAATTAAGATAATTTACTTCACTCGTTGAAATATAACAAAACACAATGAACTACTTGGATAAAATTTCAGTAGATTGTGAACTTTCTTCACCAGACGATTTCAGGCTTTGTGAGTAAATTCTACTTGCATCGATAAACAAAGGAGGTGCAGACGCACGATTCTACGCACCTTTGACTGGCAACGTGCCCAAGTACCTGTTGTATCTCACGTCCGACATTATCTTTTATTCTGGTTACCGCATTTCTTCTTTTCTCGTAATTCTCAAGACTTGTTTTCTCGAAATTCGGCGAAGTCAGTTTAGACTGTTTCGCCTACGTTTGTTCCAGAAAGCCTACACTGATCAGAGTTCTGTTCAATGAACAGGAGTAATTCTTATATACACTGTTCTCAAGGTATTTATTCAGTCAAACAATGTTGAGGAAGCTTGTTACTGTGTGTATAGTCACTGGATTTTGTCTACAACGTTGAAGATATTAATATATTCCCGAGAGTTCACTTTTTTCGAACACTGAGTCCTTTGTTCTATTTTAAAGCATTTGGGGACATCAATGACCGTAGAGGAAACGACGAAGCAACGAAGCAACGATACGCGCTGACACGGTTGCGTTACGCGTGCAACTGAAACAATCTTGGATGAAGCATCGACGGAGTGCCCGGTCAGAGATAGCACGATCCTCTCCCACTGTCGCATTTCTCGCTTGCGATGGTTCAACCGCAGCCACGTTATTCGCCTGTGGTGTCCCCTCGACCAGGAGAACGTCCACACTGCGTGGGTTCACGCATAGCTTTTGACCCTGATGTGCCAGACTGCCCTTGAACTCTTGTTTCAACGACCTTCGTGTCCCGTGTTGTTTAGCTGTTCCCCTTGACTTGATTTTAGAAAAAATACTTACGTAAATCTTCATTCAGTTCATTTTTTGATGAATCATTTAATAAGCTGTTTACTAGCGATGGAAATGAATCGTACAACTGAGGAAAGTTTGCTTTAGATTTAATAGAAATGTATCAGAGTCTTCACAAATGAAATTTTAATGACTCAAAATTAATGGCGTGTTAATTTTAGAATTATCTTGAGTAACGATCAGGTACTGACTCATTAGTTATTGTTTTTAATTGGAAATATTTTTGCGCAACGTCCCAGAGAGTGAGTAATCGTTTTCCAGAGTGGCCAAGTAATTAATGATCTTTATGAATGATGCAAATAAGGATAGGAGAAATGGAAAGATTTTGATTATTTAGTGCTCAGCGATGAAGTACCGTTGAAGGAAAGATGTAAATGATGAAGTAAAATAGAATATAGGCAGAATTTTTGCTCGAATAGTTACTATTGATAAGCAGCGATAATGCGAATCTCTCATGCGTAAGTCTCAAGGATTCGCATGTGTGTTTAATGGAGGGGAAGACTATGAAATAAAAAATTCAACAAGTTAGATTCAACAAGTCCTATTTAACAATTTTTGTTATAGTTACTGGAAATGTTGAAGTTCTACGCCAGGTTCGAGATCAACGAGGAAACTGGTGACCCTCTCACGGACCATGACATGACGCAGTTGCATTATACGAAGATTACATCTTTACAGGTATAACAATAATTACTCCTTTTTTTATTTAGACATATTAGTTATATTCCCTTATATTAAAACAATACTAGAAATATTAAAAATAAAATTGAAAAACTCTGCACAGAAAGCTGTCTTTGCCAAGTTCCCGGATCTCAGGAGTTTTGCATTAGCAAACGTGGCAAGTGTCGACATGAGAGAGTCTCTTCACAAACATTTTGGCTCTCTTAGGTAAAATTCCATTCACGTCTCCTTATCTAATAAGTATGTAGTCTTTCGCAACTCAAACATTTGCTTCTTAGCCAGGAAAAGCTAAGATCTATTGCGAGTTACTTGAACTTGGTACCATCGGAGGAACGAGAAAAGGAAGAAAACTGGTATCGTTACGACATAGACTTCCTTCAGGAACTCTTGGTAAATTAAAAAGACAACGATAAAGAAACGATTAAGCCATAAATCTTCATTGATATGGTGGATAACGATGAAATTTAATTATAGATTTCGCGTCACGAACGCAGAGCCTCCCAATTAGAAGAGCTTAATGAAATGCCACTTTATCCAACAGAGGAGATCATCTGGAACGAAAGTATCGTGCCGACAGAGTACTTCTCTGGTGAAGGTTGTTTAGCACTACCGAAGTTGAATTTACAATTTCTTACATTGCACGATTATCTTTTGAGGAATTTTAACTTATTCCGACTGGAATCTACCTGTATGTACGAAATGATTCATGAGACACATGAGACACGTGAATCATAATTCATGTATTAAGAATATGTTAATCGTTTGCAGATGAAATACGTCAAGACATCGAGGATGCTGTCAGTCGATTAAGTCCCTGGTAAGAACCAGTTAGTTTATTAATCAATTCAAACAGTTGTGAAATTGATGCTGAGTATTTTACTTACTTCATTTAGGTGCGCCGAAGATGGTGGCGTTTATTTTGGTGGTTGGGCCAGGATGGCTCAGCCTATTACTCAGTTTGCCGTGGTTGAAGTAGCAAAGCCAAATATTGGCGAAAAAAGGCCATCCAGAGTACGCGCTGATATTACCATAAATCTAAGCGTTCGTAAAGAGATTAAGTCTGAATGGGAGAACCTTCGAAAGCACGATGTTTGTTTCCTTATCACAGTCAAGCCTCAGAATCCAATTGGTATGAAATTGTCAAATATTTGCATAGATTACATACAAATAAAATAGTAAACAGTCTATTATAGTGTATTGTCTTATTTTGATATTTTTGTAGGCACTAAATACAGTCACAAATTACCATTTGTTCCACAAGTTGGACTAACAACTGTTCGAGGATGCGAGGTCGAAGGTATGCTAGACTCAAATGGTAGAGTAATTGAAGATGGCCCTGAACCACGGCCAATCTTACCTGGAGATACTCGAACATACAGAGTCTGGTTGGATTCTAATCAGTATCGGATCGATATGGATAACGCTAGCCACGGTGGCGAGGATGTGTACGAAAGTTTTAATATTATAATGAGGCGTAAACCCAAAGAAAATAACTTCAAAGCAGTCTTGGAAACAATTAGAGAGCTCATGAATACAGAATGTGTTGTTCCTGATTGGCTTCATGATATAATTCTTGGGTATGGTGACCCCGGTGCGGCTCGCTATTCTAGGTACATAAAACATTATATTTTTTCTCGTATACAAAACCTTATCGTATGTATTATACATATCAATCTTTTTTCTTTCCATGTGTAGAATGCCAAATGAAATTCCAACGATGGATTTCAACGATACGTTTCTCGACATAGATCACTTAAAATCAAGTTTTCCTCAGTACGAAATCAAAGTTTCGACCGACGATGAAAAGAAATTAGTTCGTCCGTTTCGTTTGACATTCGAGGATGTCCTAGCTAAACAAAATAATGAACTCGTCAGGAAAGTTATTACAGTTGAACCGCATGTTCCGCCTAGTCGAGGCCCTTATAAGGCTAACGAACCTAAAAAGTATGTAAGAAGTTAATCTATATAGATTTATTTGATACAATCTGTTCGTAACTGCATAAAGAATTTTATTTCAGAAATCAAATTCCCTTTACACCAACACAAGTTGAAGCCATTCGTGCTGGCATGCAACCAGGTTTGACGCTCGTCGTAGGTCCACCTGGTACTGGTAAAACGGATGTCGCTGTCCAAATTATTTCAAATCTCTATCACAATTTTCCGAATCAAAGAACACTTATAGTAACGCACTCGAATCAAGCGCTCAATCAGCTTTTCGAAAAAATTATGGCATTAGATATTGACGAGAGGCATTTGCTGCGTCTTGGTCATGGAGAGGAAGCGTTAGAAACAGAAAAGGATTTCAGCAGATATGGTAGAGTTAATTATGTCTTAGCTAAGAGATTAGATCTTCTTATGGAAGTCCAAAGACTGCAGGTTTGTGATTTCATATTTTTATGCAAATGTTTCTCCAAGGTTCAATAAAAGTCAAATATTCCGATGAAATATGTGTTTATTTTCAGGAATCTTTAAATGTAAAAGGTGACGTAGCGTACACTTGTGAAACAGCGGGACACTTTTTCATGTACCAAATATTAACAAGATGGGAACGTTTCGAATCTAGAATCAAAGCAAGGCAAGGAACAGGAAATAATTCATCGCCTGCTTTTATCATCGACGAAGAATTCCCATTCCATAAATTCTTTGACAATGCACCGCAACCATTATTTAAACGTAATACATTTGAAGAGGATTTAGAGACAGCACGCAGTTGTTTCAGGTAATTTATATTAATAATAATTAATATAATAATATATATGTAGGATATTCAGCAGTGTTCAAAATTCTATTATCTTTTATAGGTACATAGAAAGGATTTTTGCACAACTGGAAGAGTTTAGAGCCTTCGAGTTACTACGATCTGGTCTCGATAGATCGAAGTATTTACTAGTTAAAGAAGCAAAAGTAATTGCCATGACTTGTACCCATGCTGCGTTAAAGAGACGCGAGCTTGTCGACATGGGTTTTAAATATGATAACATTCTCATGGAAGAATCCGCACAAATTTTAGAAATAGAAACTTTTATACCATTATTACTCCAAAATCCACAGGATGGATACAATCGACTGAAACGTTGGATAATGATAGGAGATCACCATCAGTTGCCTCCAGTTATAAAGAATATGGCCTTTCAAAAGTATTCGAACATGGAACAATCTCTATTTGCAAGATTCGTTCGTCTAGGTGTGCCTACGGTTGACCTCGATGGACAAGGTCGTGCGAGGCCCAGTATTTGTAATCTCTACAATTGGCGGTACAAAAAATTGGGTAATCTCGCGCATGTGGAACAAAGCCCAGAGTACCTGGTGGCAAATGCTGGATTTTTATACGACTTTCAACTCATTAACGTCGAGGATTTCAATGGAGTGGGAGAAAGTGAACCCAGCGCTTACTTCTATCAAAATCTCGCTGAAGCTGAATATTGCGTGGCTGTCTTTATGTACATGCGACTCCTTGGCTATCCAGCCGATAAAATAAGCATATTGACTACTTACAATGGACAGAAACACTTAATCAGGGACGTTATAAATATTAGGTGCGCTAGCAATCCTTTAATTGGCCGACCAAATAAGGTAACTACAGTTGATAAGTACCAGGGTCAGCAGAATGATTACATATTACTGTCTTTGGTGAAAACTCGTGCCGTGGGTCACTTGCGAGATGCAAGACGTTTAGTGGTAGCAATGTCAAGAGCACGTCTTGGCCTGTACGTATTCGCCAGAGTGTCGCTCTTCAAAAACTGCTTTGAACTAACGCCCGCATTTGATCAACTAATGCAACGACCTTTGAAATTACAATTACTTCCACAAGAACATTATCCTACTGATAGACTGAATGACGCTATTCCATCTACTCCACCAATGGAAATAGAAGATATGCCTCATATGGCTAAATTTGTGTATGATTATTATATGGAAAAAGTTAGCGGTATGAAGGTAGGTTGAATTTTCAATTATCTTATTAAAATCCTCCCTGGAAATCATGAATGATACTTAATTTTGGATTATAGGAATCACAAAAAATGTGGCAGAAGCCAGGTACAATGCAGACATCCGGTAGCCCAACTCACAAAGTCCCTGCCCATCCTGGTGCAGATGATGACACGGATGATGAAGAACTTAATCAAATGGACGAAGAACAAGATAATGATAAAGCAGAAACTGTAGAACCCAAACTTGAAGTGATAAAGAATTTAGTTGAGGATCAAGTTTCAGAGGGTGAAGACAGTGAACGATAAAGACAAACTTTCACTACAGTATGAATGTTATCTAGCAATAAGAAACTATTTTTACTGAAAAATACATTCTTTTTTATTAAAATTATATTTATTGTACAGTGGCATGGTATTAAACCATGTTATGATAGCATTAATAAAATGAAAAAATATTTTTACTTGTGGTGTTTGTTACAAACAATATTCTAATTTATATATTTTATCTGAAATTATTATCAAAATACTGAAAATACGTTTCAGGTAAAGAGATCTGTATTTTTTTTAGACGAAGAATCTTTCCGTCTTAATGGCTGTTTTTCTAGTTGTTGTTTCTTCGTTTTATCTGTCAATTTTTTTGAATTTTCAGTAGTTAGTTGTACGCTCGACGGAATGTAGCTATCGTCGAATTTCATTAATTTACTAGTAAAATCTGGTTGATATTCTTCAATAGAAGTCTTAGTTCCCTTTAAAGTAGGAACGTATTCTTTAAGAGGATCTACAATAGTTGTCGCATGAGGTTCATACGTCTCGTACGATACTTTCGACGAATCAACAGAATTTGGGATATATCGAATAACTTCTGTCACACTTTTGTTATCTGACAACATTGGCGAGTATTCGTTCGAAGATTGGATTCGTTCCAATGTACTCTTCCTGCTTGGTATATATTTCAAATGCGTGCATAACTTTTTGGCTGCAGGTGCATCAGGTACGTATTCTTCCAATGCATCGCTCTCCAAGCTGTTGAGATGCAAATATCTCTTATTTTTATCGCTTTTTGCATTACTCGGTACCTTCGTAATAGTATCACTATTCTTGGATGCCTTTGGTAGCCTGTCGTAATTATCTTTTTGGTCTACGCAATCAAGAGCATCGCTCTCCAATTTTTCTAACGTCCGAAACTCTCCTCTTTCCAAAGTTGCCTCGGATAATTCTGCTTTTTCCGATTTCGTTTTCGCTGGAGACACATTTACTCTGATCGTTGGCAACGATGTAATATCTTTCACATTTTCTGATGGCTCGATTGTATATCTATGATTTATAAAAATATCTACATAAATATATGTATACACAGCACTGTGTGTATACTGTTGATTATTCAATCGATGTATATTATGCTCGTCCTCCAATATTTTATTTCTAGATAAGTAGCATGAGAAAAGAAAAGTCTCGCCATTTTTTACATGAAATATAATTACTTGAATCAAATGGGTGCCCAGAAGAATTGTCAAAAATAATGATTTTTTTATCCAATTTTGTGTTTGCAGTTAATAAATAAATACTTTCTCATTATTGGATTATTATTTATTTTTCAAAGTGGGAAAAGGGCGTATATCGAACCAGCTGCTTCTTTATGAAACTTTATGAAATGTAATATACGCTCTTTTACACGCCCATTCAATTGACATTATAAATTCGCAACGATTTTTGAATGGCGAAAGTAAAAGAAATTGAAATTATGGTACTTCTTACGTGATTTCCAGCTGACGTGTAGATTTCTTCCACTTGCATTTTTCAAGATCTCGGAGCGATCTTTCCGGGCGAATGTTGCGTAAAATCGCTCTCTCCAAAACATTGTACAGCGCTGCCCAATCCTCGAGATCAAGCCACTTGTTGGTTGAAACTGTCTTCTTTTTAATCTTTATAGTCCTCTCTTGTACGGTAACAACGACCGTAGCTAAACAAGTCTCTGAAGCCTGCGAATACAGCTTCTATTTTACCTATTTAGATGCACAGGATCATCTATGAACAGCTGTTGACAGCTGTTGATCGAGATACCTTAATTACTTCCAAATATTGACCATCACGAAACATATTCGCAATATATTCGTGTACCAATTGCTCGATCGTTTCCTCGTAAATAATTACTTAGAGTGCACTACGATGCTTCGATGTGGTATACACATTAATTAAAGGACCCATGCGACTACGTTACACCTCCCCTGTCACCTGTGCTGAGATGTGATCAGATGTGATGTCAGCGTTCACTGGCGTTCAGTGACGTATACACACCAGACATGTGCATGCAATGATTGAGTGAACGAAAGTGGAGGATGAAAGTAAATTTGAAAGTTCGTGTAAGAATCAGTTGTTTATATATATGTATATATTAATGTAATTTGAAAGGAAGTATTAGAAATTAACATATTATTTTTGTACAAACAGTTTGCAATACGAATTTATATATACATCCTTAACTTTGTCTTTATGTTCTCATTATTTGCCGATTTTATTCAGAATACTGTATTTTTTCTTTCATATTCTTGTGCAATGCGTAATAAAGTATAAACAAGATACTAGTAATAATTATAAATTGTTTTATATGAAGAAAAAATTATGGAAAACGTTTATTACTTTCGGAAGTATAATACACACCTTTATTATTGCTTTTTTTTCATTATTTAAAGCTGATTATATTCTTAAATTCTAATTTCGTAGATTGTATATATTTAAAAACATGGATGACCAAATACATATTTTAAGAAATATGCATACAGTCGACTATATTTATCTAAACCGATGGTAGATATATTAAAGTGCAGCAATCTTTTTTTGTAGATACGATAAAATTGATAAACAATGGTCTCGGAGAAAAAACAAAGTATCTTAGAAAAATTCATAATTTTCAGTGAAGTTAATGTTAAAACAATAAAGGTATGTCCTAACCTACAGTTCTCTTTAGATTTCTTAAAGTAAGTGTTATTTATGTTTCTAATTCTAGGTTGTCAGTTATGGTATTTCTAGTATAACTTTAGTTGTTGCACTCTATCGAATTAGACCTGTACGTATGACATGCATACTGATGATGTGTTTCATTTGATTATAAATTTTATATTATTTCTTATTATTATTTTAGTTTGCTAAATTTAGGAAGCCATCCAATATACCATCTCATTTTTTAAAAAAAAGAGTTCCTCTTCAAGGTACCGTAGCACATATAGAACCCAGTCATGGTACACTTCTCATGGTTGATCATAAGCCACTAATACCATTGCCTCGATTACATAGTTCAACATATTTACCGGTTAAAATAGCTGGAGTTGATGTGACAGCTAATGGTGAGTAATGAATGAATATAAATGACTAGATAATGATACTTATTTAGTATTCATTTTTAGGTGTCAACTGGTTACAAACGATTGTCAACAAAAAACAGATAACTTTTATACCTTTAGCCAAAGATAAAGAATATTTAAGTTGTGCAGTTACTGTATTGCAACAAAATCAGGTAAAAGGAAATAATTAGATTTCAGTCAGTATTTATATTTACTAATTTCTGTCCAATTTTGGCAGGAAAAAATAAAAATTGAAGAGGAATTAGTAAGACTTGGTTTTGGTTTAATAAGAGAAGATTTTTTTAACTCAGTACCAAAAGATAAAAAAATTTCGAAATACCAAAAACGTTTATTAAGAGCACAAAAATGGGCACAACGTAAAAGAAATGGCCATTGGCATTTTGCTACTATTCCTACACTTTTGTGGAAAGTCCAACAAAGTTTAGCAGAAAACGTAAAATCCATATTACCCACATTTTTAATAAAACAGTTAAATATTTGAATACTGTTTTTGTTTAGCTATCTATTACAATTATGCTATCTAGTTCAAAAAAGTAATGTATATTTTCATAGTGAAAGTATTGAATCATAAAGATTCTATCTCAAATATGTACTTAGGAATAAAAACGCGATATTTGTAAAAGAATTTTATTCTTATTTTATTTATACAACCTTTCACCAATTTTCATATAAAGTTAAAAACGTTACATTAAATCACCATGCAGAAACGTAATTTGCATAATATATATCACTGAATTGAAAGGAAACTGTAACATGCATATAGTTTTCTATACATCTGGAAACCATTTTAATTTTAATTTTTGCATAAACAGTATATATGTTTATATATATATATAGACATGTTTAACATACTTCAAGTAGAAAAATAGATTACATACAAAAATAGAAATAAAGGATGTAATGGAAGATTCATATTATCTTTATAATTATAGTAAACAATTTTTTAATTATATAAAGGAATAATGTAATTTCATAAATGCATTTGATTAAATATAAATTACCTTATTTATAGAACATTCAGTTAATCTTATGCTGTTACATAATCTCAGTTACTGGAGTGTAATTAATCAATATCAAAACAATAAGAATATCTATAACAATATAACACTTCACCATCTTTTTTTGGACCTCGTCTTCCTTATACAATTAAATAAAATTAGAATCTACAAAATCCATATTTATATATATATATATATACTAAACATGATAGTATATATAATGTACTGCAATGCGAAACTGCAAAAACAACATTATTTTCAACCTTATATATAAATCTAAATCACAGTCTCTAATGTGTTTTCTAATTCTTTGTTTTATATAGTAACTATAATAAAATAATATAATATTTTTATAATATCATTTTAAGGAATGGTTCTTTTTGAAAAACATAAATAAAAAGCGAATTCTGCATCACTTAAAATAGCAAAATATACGTACGTTGAAAATTCGTAAAATCTAAATAATTAAGAAGATATGTTTAGAATATGTAGTCTATATAACATGTAATAGAATGTAATGAAGACTTAAATGAAACTTGGGACTAATGTCTTAAGTTCGCAGCGTTTCGTTTTTACTTTTTATTGGAGTCACTATTTTTTTCAACTGTTTTGGCCTTTTCAGTTTGAGTTTCCTGAACATTTTGTTTAGTAATCTTATCAGACTTTGGGTTTACTGTTGCTTCATTGATTTTCTGTAACGATTCAGAATTTTTATTTACTGCTGCGTCATTACTTTTTTTTGACGGCTCAGGCTTTACATTTACTGTAGCTTCATTACTTTTTTTTGGCGATTCAAGCTTTGCATTTACTGTTGCTTCATTGCTTTTTTCTGGCGATTTAGACTTTGTATTTACTGTTGCCTCATTGCTTTTTTTTGGCGATTCAGGCTTTATATTTACTGTTGCCTCATTGCTTTTTTTTGGTGAGTCAGGTTTTTCATTTACTTTTGCTTCATTGCTTTTCTTTGATGATTCAGTTTTTACAGTAGATGTTTTTATATTAACATTCGATTTAGAATCTTCTTTTTTAGTTTCTTTTAAGTCATCTTTTCTAATTTCTTTTGGACTGTCCTTTTTGATTTCTTGAGTTGATGCCTTTGGTGTAGGTTGTGGCGATGAAGGCGGTTTTGGAGTGGTAGTAGTAGTGGTGGTGGTAGTAGAGGTGGTGGTGGTTGTGGTGGTGGTAGTAGATTTTTGTGTGTTCAACTTTGGTGTTGGTGACGGCGGTTTTGTTGTAGGTTTTGGAGTTGTAGTTGACTTTGAAGTAGTAGTTTCCTGAGCAGTAGGTTTAACTTTCTTAGGTTTTACTTCCACTTTAATATTTGGCGTACCTGTAACTGTTACAATTGGTTCTTCCTTCTTTTCTACTTTAACGCCTGAAGATATTTTATTATCGAAATCGGGAAAAGCTTGTTTTAATGGAACTCTCATAATGTATTCATTCCAAGGAGAACCAAGCCACAAATATCCATTATGTATGTAAGCAGAAGAAAGATCATGAGCCTTTCTATCTTCTGAGTGTAAAGCATCTAGGATGTTTCCATTTTTATCAATTCTAAGCACTACAGACTTTTTCTCCGTATCTAATAATCTTGTCATATCAAATGAACCTACTGAATGCAAAACTCTTTCTGCATAATAATTTGGATAAACATCTTGTAATAATTTAAATGGAAGTTCTATAGATTGTAACACTCTTGCGTACATTTTCCGTAGATATGGATGTGGCATAAGAGAATGAGGCAGGAAAGGATGCTCAGAATCTATGTATGATATCAAAGTAACTAAGAAACCTCCTTGTCCATCACTATGTACATTATCTGGTACACCAGGTAAACCTTCTATTAAGTATTCGTGTTGTCCAGCTTTTGGACCTTTCAAGTGGTACTTAATAATACGTGAAGTAAGAGATTCCAGTGCAATCACAAAACTTTCATCGTCACTCAGTAAAACTCCATTAGCAAATCCTAAATCTTTTACTAACACTTCATTTTTTTTGGTTGCTGCATTATATCGAATAAGTCTGCAAAATAAATAATTCTTTGTACATGCCTGATAAATAATTTAAATTTGTAGTTCTTACCTTCCAGATGGATTAGCCAAAAATGTATAAGTCCCATCATGGAGGTAAAAATCAGAACTAGAATCTGTCCAGTAAATATCCCCATTCTTTGCAACATCCAAAGAGTTCACAATCTTTGGAATCTTTTCCTCAATAGGTATGGAACTATTGACTATGTTTGTATATTGTCGAGTGTTCACATTAACCTTAAAAATACCATAGTAAGTATCAGCTACAAATAATTCTCCTTTACTGTTAAACTGTAAACCCAAAGGTCTTCCACATTTTTCTTCTTGCCACAGGCCATCTGTAAAAATTCTTTTTCTTTAAGATATCCATACAAATTTCGAAAAACGTTCATACTTTCTCATATGTCAAATTAAAGAAATGTATTACTAATAATTACGTATATACGTACCACATTTTTTACCAAATTTCACGATTGGTACAATACGATTTTCTTCAATTTTCACCACGTAACCTCCACGTATGCCAGTATATAATACACCATCATATGCAGCAAAATATTCTGGGCCTTTAATTTCACCGGCAAATAATACTTCTGCATCTTGTAGTCGATTTTTGAAGTCGAGACGAATTTGTACTTCGTCAGGAGTTTTTATCCTAAAACATCGATTGATATAATGTTGTTATTCGTTTATTACGTTGTGTCCTTAAGTTTTCAAGGCAAAAAAGAAATTAAGTGTCGTACCTGTACTCAGAGAACTCCGCATCTGGAGGCAATCCTGGTAAAAAAGTAACGACAGCTAGGAAAAGACCGATGTTTATAATCACCGTGCCCACCGTCTTTAAATATCCCATTGTTCAAACTATTGTTTCACTATTTTGGAATGTCTACGTTAGTATTAATGAATTATTTGACGAAAAAACCGTGAAAACGTCGGCTTCCTTCAGTCCATCATCATCTCAATACTGACGGGCACTGAGAAAAAAGAAAAACTACTTTTACGTAACTGTTTCTTGCCGGCGTAGATAACGGCATTCACGACTTTAATGGCGGTGAATCCTGTATAGGAAAATGCACATCTTCGCAAAGTCAGTAAGATTAAAAAAGTGCCACGCGGACGGAAGGTGTCGGTGTTATCAATTTCCGTCGCCCAAATGATTTTTATTTTATCGCCAACTCAGCAAATTTTTTTTACATATTACCGTATACCTATCTTACAATCCTTACATAATAATCAGTCATACCGGAGATATTTGTTGACTCAACGTTATAATAGGTTTTTTGAATATGAATTTACATGCAAAGAAGACTACGTTACGTATATTATTAGTGTTTTTAAGAATATATATCGAAACATGATGTACCAGTATTTTGTATAGACTTTTTTGCTATATTTTGGTAACCGTAATAACCTAATAACGTAGAGGTGCAAAACATGACTTGTAGACTCGCAATTATTTTATCTAAAACATAAATAACCGGTACGCTTCTATTTACCGTTATATACAGACATACGTATTTCGTGTTACTACTTTTCTTACTTATAATGTACCGTAAGAATGTGACGATATCTTTAATTATGGCTTACAAAATACGCTTGATAAAATAGGTGAGATACCGTTCAAATTTTAAATACGTACCTATGTTAAACTACATTGGAGTTAGTTTAAGAACAATGGTTATTTCAGTGTGATTCATAGGTTTATAAGAATCGTGAAATTAGTACTGTATTGTTCGTATATTTTATAGAAAATTTAATTTAATTTATATATCACCAGTTATATTACTGGTTTCGAGACATCCCAGATATGAGACACCCTATAGATATTATGATAATGGAGTTGTGAAGAATACGTTGGCACCATATGTCTCATATATGTTTAGTCCGTGATTGTAGAACTCATGTCAATTGAAGTTGAAGTCGGTTGAAGTCAGTTGAAGTCTATTGTTGATTTAAAATTTAAATAATGTGTGATTAAAAACTAAACGTTACTCAGAATGGGTAGGTATGATGTCATATATAAAATGAGAAGAAGTTAAATTGATTTGAATTTTGTTAGATGATCTTGAACAACAATGCGAGGATGCACTTTTCGAATTGTGCGATGCCAGAGAACGATATCCGCAGCGATGTGCTGACGAACTTCAGAAATGTATCCAACTTAAGAATAATATACATGTAAATAATATAATATATTTTAAAAGCGTAAGCTTTTTGTTATTTATTTTAAATGAAATTTCAATAGAATGATTTTTTCATGCAATTATCGTTTTATTTTGCAGATGATAAAGGTATGTCAGAAATCAAGTTTAATAGATACAGTTCCTGTTTTGGAGCAAAACGTAAACTTCCATGATAAATTTAATGAAAAGGAAATACATTTTGAGCACTTAGATTGTAAATTACAGAATATTATGAATAAATTAGATAACTTAAAGGCTGTCATGGAACAAATTGAACGAGAAAAGACATGTGAAATTAATAAACTATTAAAAACCTAATGTTTATTATTAATAAAATATCAAAAATAGTTAATATAATACATTTATTCGTTATTTTTAATCTGTGAAAGATGTACATGTACAAAAAGATGTAAATATCATCACTGTTAAATTATAAATTGTAGATAAATATGACGACAATTATATGCTAATTATTTCTAGTTATTTAAAAAATTGTTATTAGCGTTGCATGCATGCTGCTAAAGAGGAACTTTTTCCTAATATACTATGAATACTTTTTGTACTCATACGTCTTACAACAACCTTGGCACCTCTTGTAATGTCATGAAAGAATTTCACCATTTCTATTTGCATTTCATTATTATTTTTCACTTTTAAAGATCTTTTTGACCTTAAACACTTCTGATCAGCTACATCCTTCTTCTTTTGTAAGCACGTAAGTTCTTGATAAAATTTATGTGTAATATCTTGTATTTCTTTTGGTAACAATTGTTTTCCCTTACCATTTTGATTCTGGGGTTCTTTCTCTTTCAGGTTTACATTGTTTTCTATAGTACTAACATTTTTAACTTTTGCTGTCGGCATTGTAGATGATGTACATTCGTTATCAGTTTCATTTTCTACATACTGAGTATTTTTTAATGTATTACTATTCAACTGTTCATTTAAAGTAACATCTTTTTCCTGATGTAATTGCTTTTCAGAAGATTCATTGATATTTGTATTTATTTTGTCTGTTTTACTTATAACTGCATTTTTCACTGACAATGTGTTGTTAAGTATTTTTTGTAATGGCAGAGGTATTTGATCTACAGTAATAATTTCATTTGAAATTATTATAGGAACATTTGATCTACAGTGTTTGTCGTGTTCATATGTTCTATTCATAACAGATTTTTCATCTAATATTGTAAAAATATTATGTGAACTTTCATTAACTCCTTTTTTATTAAGTTTAGTTTTTATTGTTCCAGACTTAATTACATCTTCTGCATCAATATCATCCATTAATAGATCTTTATTTCCTAAGATTTCAAAATTATTGTTGGATTTATTTCTTTTTTGAAAAGGCATTGAGGATTGAAAAATTTCATCTTGTAGAGCTTCTGGTATAATGTCTTCCTCCTCCTCTTCATATTCTGGGTTTTCATTTTCCATAAGTGTCATGTTTTTGTTGTATTCATGGTCATCATATATTTCACTGCTACTACTAAAACTTGCACCAGCTGCAGATGTGAAATTGGGTTGCCATTGCATATATTTTAAATAAGATCTAGTGTTATAGTGTTCAGTTTCATTACTAGGAAGCAGTAAATTGTTTGTAGATTGACTTTTCAAAATATTTTCTTGGACAATTGTTTTTTGATTCGTATTGTTAACTTCAGTTGGTTTTGGTAACTCAATCATTGTTATTAAATTCTCTAGTCCAAGTAAACTAGAGTTTCGCAAACACTTTTCTCCTTTAGTTGTTTCAATTTTTTCAGAATTTTCCAATACTTCATCTACCTCTAGTTTAGTTTTCTGTTCTATCACTGCTACAGTATCTTGCCCCTGTCGAATTGTGAACATTAATCCTTCCATTACTAAATCTGTGATATCAGAAGATCGAGATGTTATATTATCTGATGAATGTTTTCTTCTTTTAGGAGAAGGCGAATCTTTAGATTTTACTGCATTTGTAAATAATTCTTCAGAATTTGCTTCATTAATATTTTCTGATTTATGCCTTTTTGAACATTGTTCATCCCTGTTGTATGACGTTATATTATTTTTAATTTCGTTGCTGTATAATATTTTTTGTTTAGCATTTTCTACTTCTTTTTCCATTAAGTATTGATATGGTAAATTGATAGAATCAATATTGTTATCTGTACCATTATCTGTTTGCAAATTGTTAGTACTTGATGTAGGTTCGTAGTCAGTGAAATCTCTTTCAGTAATATCTATTTTAAATAAGTTGTTGCTATTATTTGATAATTTAATATCGTCCGTATTAATTGCTCTGCGAGTTAGATAATTTTCAATACTTGACTCTTCCAAAGAGTTTAATTTATTCGACTCATTATTAATTACGTCATCTTTTTCTTTCTTTAATTTTACTTTTGCTTTTTTATTAAATCTTGTATTAGTTTCTGGTGGTGTCTCTTTTGTTACAGTCTCTTCGGTCTTTGAACTGTTAGTAACATCACTTATTTCTCCATATTCTGATTCTTCTTTTACAGACTGTTCATTTGTTAAATGATTATCCAATTGAACATTTCTATTTGTTGAGTCTAGTGTTTCGTTTTGAATGTTACATTGATTTTTTTTTTCTAAAAAGTCGCTTTTAGGAGAATGTCTTAAACGTTTATTTTCTTTCTCATTTTTCTTTTCATATGCGCGTACATGAGACGAATCCTCATCGCTTAGAACAGTAGACTCATCAGGAAAAGAGAACTGTGTCACATATTTTACACTTTGTCCTGTACTTTCTAAAGAGTGCAATATTTTTATGGTGAGAACAAAAGCGTGAGAAAATGCAGCAACAGATCGCTCCTTGAACTTTAGCATTGCAAACATTTTGTCTTGACGAGTCCATGATGTATGATCTTTGTACAGTACAGTTAAGAAATTTTTAGTATAAAATATTTTGAAATTCATATAAAATACAGTAGTGTAATATTTTTATTTTGAATGTAAAATAAGGATACTGTATGTAACTAAAAGATGACTGGTACCAAATTGTTGTCCTTGGCGTGGCTGATTTTTTATAATCCTCCTAATTACTTTCATTAACTCTCTTCCAAATCCAAACTCCTGAATACCCCTATAAATATACATTATTTTAAGTTTATCATATTAGTAATGCTTCATTATAAGTAATGTTTACCTAGTTGTGCGATGATATCTGAAAATAAATTTGTAAATATTATTTTTATGACATAGCCAATACGAGCCAGGCACAGTTAAAACTGGATTCTCTCTTTGCTGCATCCAATCAATCCACTTAGCTTTTCGTACATATATTCCAGGCATCTTCTTTCAGGTATAAATTCTTGGAATAAGGGAATTAATTTTATTGAATCTTTGCCATCAAATGATTCCTTCACTATTACAGTGAGATAATATAATACCTTTTGCTGAAAATTTAAATATTTTATTTATACAATATACATTTTTAATATTCAATATACTTCTAAATACTTACTCCTTTTATAACTTCATTGATAAATATGTCCACCACTGAATCCCATGGTACAAATTCACATGAATTTAAACCACAAAATATTCTTTTTCCTTCTGTATATATACCAATAGATTTCACCACTGTTAGTGTATCTGTAAATAAAAGACAAATGTTAGAGTGATTTGAGTACTTTAGTTATGTGTATAATTATTTGACAAACCTTTCTTTACAGAAGAAATGAAACAAAGCAATTGTAATACCAAAACTAATACAGAGATAATGAATGGTATTAAAATGTTAAATGTTTTCCATAAAAATAATGTTGCTAATAATGAAATAACACTCGCATTGACATTTAAAGATGCATTTTTATATAAGACAAATTTCATAACATTTTTAGCCTTTGTGCTTTTATCGATAAATTTTAATTCATATCCATTTATACTTCGAAAAACCAATGTAGGCGAAAGATCATCTTTAAGAGATGTTGGCGACATTAATGCAAATTGTTTACTCTATTGCTATCAGTAAAAATCCTAACTACATATGAAAAAAAAAACATGTTATACTATACTATTTTGCTGAGAGAATTACTTTTGGACATGAATTTCAAACAATGTCTACTAATATTTTATGTTCAAATGCATGTATAAAGAATACACAAATGATGAAAGTATAAAAAATATTATAAATACTCTAATATTAAAACATTTAACAATTATCATTCACTGAGTAAAGTTGTATATAACATAATAGACAAGTCTAGTTGCAAGTGCAACAATGTATGATACTTTATATATTCTGGATTTGTACAATAGAATTCGTAAGATTTTTAATGAAGAAACAATTCTACAGCAACAAGAAATTTCATCAAGTCTGATTATACTGTCAAAATTGACAGTCGGTAGATGTTTATACTTCGATTTAAAACGTAATATGACATCATGCTATATATAACATTTTACAACTTTACGAAAACGGTAGCTTATACGTTTGGAGTACACGGAACAATAACAATGATTAGTTCTCTGTTTCAATCAGTTTTTTAAAAGTAATGTTTGAATCCAATTAAAATTAATTACAATCTTATACACACACATACACACAAACACATCTGTCCGATAAAAAATTGTTCTAGTTAAAATTGAAGTGTTGAAGGATACACATATGAAGGCACACATAGTACTAAGAAGTTGGTAATTCTTATTACTTTATTCCGCTAATACTTTGGTAAGAAATACTTATTTCTTTTTATTATACAAAAATATATATGATTATAGATATAAAAATACTTTCAAATATCCCAAAATCGTTTAAAATTAAAATGTTCAAGTAACTATTAATAGTAAGTACTTACCTAAATAAACCGTTAAATAAAAAAGAGATCTTGAAAATATGACTTTAGGACGTGGTTTTAGATAGTTCTATATCCTGAGTTTCTCGTATAAACTTTTTCGAATTTCTTATATATTTATGAACGTTCGAATACTTCAGAAGAAGGTTTTCTTGTTAAAGAAAGGGGTCAATATCTTTCGTGGAATAATTTGGAAATGACATCGCACGCATATTTTAAACGTGACACAACTTAAAAAAATGTCTTTTAAGATACGTCATAGGTAATTTTGACGGCACTATTCTAATAATTTGTAGTTTATATTCGAAGAGTTCTATAATTGAATAGATTCTACAGTTTTCAGGTTCAATTAACAAATTTTTTACGACGAATAGAGATTAAGAGAAACTGTTTCTAAGTTGTGTCGCTTTTGAAATGCTTGTGCGCCATCATTTATATCACATACCTTTCTCTAACACTTATCAACAAAGAATTTCACTACATATTTTAATCATCTCAAAGAAAATACTTCATTAACGTCTCATCGAAACATCCTATGTTATATCGAATACTAATCTACAAGGTGTCTCTGTAAATAGAGACAAATATTTTCCTCATTGCTATTTATATATTCTTAACACTCAAAGCTGAACTTGAATTCATTATTAACTCTAAATTCAAATTCAATCTTTCCTAAAATAAAACCAAGAATGAAAAGACTTTATTCCACAGTTTCGACTTATTTCTACGCCTAGAATTCCGTCGCTCGTGGTATCGATTCTGAAACATTCTGCATAGTTTCAATCACGCGTATTCAACGAAAACGACGCGCGTTATGCTTTTATTTAACGTCTTACTATTGTATCCATTACCGATGTTACGAATTCGCGAGCAAAATATAGTAACGAATGAAAGCGTAAAAATAAGGGGAGAAAGATAAGGTGAGAAAAATAGAAGTAAAAGAAAAGAATCGAATTGAAAAACACAAAGTGCGCAGACGTGGTGCTCGGTCCGAAAGGCTCGTGCCCCGTCGAGCAGAGGGAGTGAAACAGCACCTGCTGCCATTCTGGCATTACGTCAATGGTGGACGTCTCATTCGCTGGTGTCGGGAGGAGTTACCGTGACCGCCATTGTTACAGCTCGTTCGTATCGAGGAACGTGATCTGTAAATTCCGTACCGTCACGTTTCCGATTTCACCGGATCGTGTCTCTTTTCTAGATTCCAGCGACAACGGTACACGACATCAGTGAACGTGTTCTGAGCGTAGCATGTCCACAATGAATCCCGAATAGTGAGTAAACCTTCCTTCTTTTGCGCAGACATACATCGAAGTGTATCTAGGAGTACGTTGTCTACGTGAAACGTGTAATCGATCTGATCGTAACACGAACAGCCGCGATCAAACGGGTTCGAAGTCGTTTTTGCTTGTACATCCCATTTTAGTAGCGTTAATGCGAAGAATAACTCCCTATCTGACAGATTCACCCTTCCTACCCCCCCTCCTCCTCCTTACCGTCTGTATTCAATGACCATATTTCAGAAATTCGTTCACCGTTGTGTTTTCCACGATGCAAAGTCATCGAAATTCGGTTTTTGGTTTATCGACCGATATTTGGAAATCGAGACTTAGGCGAACCCTTTTTGTGAATTTCTTTGAAAGTAATTTCGGATATTAATCTATGAATGATGGCAAAAAGAATGAGGCAAAGTTCACTTGTTTGAGTTCTGTCTTATTGTTTTGTTATATCGAAATGCAAATGTGCAATTAGGAGAAGTATGTGTGATGATACATGTTTTATTGGGAACTTTATTGAACAATATTGTTTTCTTGAAGATTAAATGTAAATGAAATATTTAATAAAATTCAATCCTTAGTTATTATATTTGGAAATGATGTTTCAGGTTTATGTATTGTTGTTAATATGCTGTGTTTATATTTAAACATGTATTGTATAATAATTATTGTATACTATAACATCATACAATATTTATTAGTAATTGTAATCATTTGTTACAAATATGATGTAACTCGATATCATAAAACTTGAAGAATAATTTCATAAATTTACAAAATTATTTTTATGGTTGTATTATTTCTGTTAAACTAATGTACATCCTATTCCTAACAAATTTCTTAGTAGATTCTTTAAACTTTTTTATATATTTTAAAGAAATATAAACAATATTGAATAACAATTAAACTCTAACATTAAAAATTCTGTTATTATAAATTTTTGTTACAGTGATTACCTGTTTAAATTGCTTTTAATTGGAGATTCAGGAGTTGGAAAATCCTGTCTTCTACTTCGTTTTGCTGATGATACGTACACAGAAAGTTATATCAGTACTATAGGTGTAGATTTCAAAATACGTACAATTGATTTAGATGGGAAAACGATAAAACTACAAATCTGGGACACAGCAGGGCAAGAACGGTTCAGAACAATTACAAGTTCCTATTACAGAGGAGCACATGGCATTATTGTCGTTTATGATTGCACAGATCAGGAAACATTTAACAATGTCAAACAATGGCTTGAAGAAATTGACCGTTATGCCTGTGACAATGTTAATAAGCTGTTAGTTGGCAATAAATGTGATCTTCACACTAAAAAAGTTGTTGATTATACAACAGCAAAGGTAAGAAAATTTATTCAGAAAAAAGAGAAAGATGTTGACATTGTGGTTTTATATAACTTACTCATTAAACAGGAATATGCAGACCAACTTGGTATTCCATTCTTGGAAACATCAGCAAAAAATGCAATGAATGTAGAACAAGCTTTCATGACAATGGCTGCAGACATAAAACTTAGAGTGGGTCCTCCATCAAGTGGTAACAGTGATCCAGCAAACAAGGTGAAAATAGAACATGGACGTCCAATTGAATCTTCTAAATCTGGGTGCTGCTGAGAAATGTAATTTTACATCTTTGTAACCAAAGTAAGTGCTTTCATACCTGTTGAATATTGTTGATATGAGAAGTGTAATAAGGTATATTTAGGGTTGTATATTAATAGTAAATGTTTTAATTACAGAAGGACATCTTATGGTAGCAGTTTTAAACTGCCTACAAAAACATTACCAGAAGAAATATAAAAGATCAGACGTTTCAGTTTATTATAATAAAAAAAAATGAGATGTGAAGCATTATCAATTATGGACCACCAACTCTGTTAAAGAGTTGAATAAAACAATTTTTGTTTTATTCTCTTTTTCCAAGAAAAGAGAACATAATTACTCACTCGCTAATACCTAGTGCAAAAGTCGACTATAGGAAAATTTGTCGAATTAATATTGAAGGTCATTGATTTTACGCGATGATGCGTATAACGGCAATTCGAGTTTATAAAGTAAATTAAATAATATTGTGTATCATGGTTATATAAGGATAAGCACTCTTATTTTTTAGCGTAATTGTAACATCTATAATTGAATCTTTGTTTTTTCGTCTTAGAAAAAAGTCATTCTTACCCTCTGTACTATTTCAAACATTTTCCATGTTTTATTCCAAACGGTTTTTCTTAAAATGAATAAGAATTAGATTAATAACGTACTGAAACATGCCGTCGTTGCTGCCTCCCTCTTTTTCGCAGTGCTCATTAGTGTAATTTAATAACATATTAATAAATATTTGAATACTAATACATAGAACGCAAATAGCATACCCATGTGTACAAGGTAATTAAAAAAAACGCATTATACATGTTCCAGGCTGGTAACTTCTGTAAGTCACATAAGTTTTTTAAACTTGTGCTACTTGCGATGTTTGTAACATCATTTGCCTATTATAAACACATCATGTCGTTTGTAAAATATTCACGCGCTTGATACGGTCAATATATACCTATCTTACTTTTAACAACAACTAAGCGCATATTCGTATAGCTATTGATTTCATAAAGATTTGTAAAATGAAAAATTTAACTGAAGTTCAATTTCTCTTTTGTATTAATTCTTTGTCGTTCAAAGTAACTGAGAAGTTAGAATTATTTTATATTACATACTTGTTATTTAAGCGTTTTTGCTTTTCTATTATAGTATCATTTGAATGATATGTATAATGAACTAGATTGTTTTAGTGGAACTTTATAATATGCAATGGTAATACCAAACAGATTTTGTACACCGCATGTTATAATTTTTATTGAAAACAAGGAAAAGACATATTTTGTACAAAAATTACGATTAATCCCACTTTTGTATTGTTACAAACATGTTTGTACGAAGACGATATTTCGAAAAATAAGTCTACTTTCTATTGTAATGCAATTTGTTTATTGTATCAGATTACGAATAAGGATGTATAGAATTTTTCATAACGAAGACGTATGTAACAACAAAATGTACGATTACAGAAATAAAAACCATGTGTATGTTGTAATTCATTTGTCATTCCTTATATTACACATACCTATATATAGTAGGAAATTTTTGTAGTACTGTAAAACTATAACATACACTATGCAGTGACAGAACTATTTAAAATTGCTGTGATTAGTATTTATTTTCTGAGAACATCTATTCACATATATACATATGTTTTTGTTTAGTAAAGTCATGTAAAGCGAGAGGCGATCATCGAGCTGTCAAATGATCGTAAGATGTGCAGGTTTTATGAAATACATCATTTCTAACGGGAAATTAATTTTGACTTTTCATTAATATTTTGTTATTTTCGTATAATTCACTATCGCTTTTTTAAAACTCTACATTAGAGAGATTATAACCACACTTATTATAACCTTATAACTGTCATTCAACGTCTGCAAAAATGATGCAACAGTATATGAAAGAATTAGAACAGGTAAAATTATATTTAAAAAAGAATATTTACTTGTATAATCAGTTTATCCAATTTATTAATTGTGATATTATTTAATATTATATTTTCAGGATCCATTTGATCCTGAAGAATTTGTTGAGAGACTTGCTTGGAGAACAGTCAATGACACCGTGAAAGACGGTGGTAAAACGTTTTTCGATCCCGTAATAGTACATGAAACATTTTTACAAGCGATCAAAGATTTGCAGATTCTCCAAGAACGTCAACAAAAGAAGTGTGATAAACTTGAGACAGCGTTGAAGGATGAAGAGTCAAAACACATGCTTGAAATACTTGAATTACAAGAAAGGAATAAACATTCTATTGACTTGTTTCATCAATTAGATGAAAGGATAAATCTTGTGGCTACTAAGGTTTTACACCTAGGGGATCAATTGGAAAGCGTTAATACACCAAGAGCTAGAGCTGTTGAAGCTCAAAAACTAATGAAACATTTTTCAGATTTTTTAAGTCCTGGCCCATTGACAGATCCAATTTTCACGGATAAATCGTCGGTAAACGCATTTTTATTTTATTAATTTAATATCTTTATAGGTATAATAATTATACAATATAAACATTAAAGTTCTTTATTCTGCAACAGTTAGATGAAGCAGCAGATGTGATACAGAAACTTCACCTTATCTCGCAAGAACTGCCATCTGAGAAGTTTGAACATGCTAAAAAAAAGATTGCTGTTAAGTATGATGAAATCGAAAGAAATCTTATAGAAGAATTTGTTAGAGCTCATAACAGAGAAGATGCTAATCGTATGAAGGAATTAGCATCTATTTTAGCTCAATTCAAAGGATATTCTCAATGCATTGATGCCTTTATAGAACAAAGTCAGATGGGTTCTTTTGGTGGGAAAGACGTATTTCAGGATGTAATACCCATGTGTACAAAGTATAATAAATTAATGCAACAAGTATTCACAAATCCTGAACAAGTAATGGCTAAATTTGTACTAAATATCTATCACTTAAGACTTCAAAAATATGCAGTTGCTAAATTAGCTGATAAAAATGATCCTGATAAGTATTTGAAAAACTTATTTGATTTGTACACAAGAACAATTAAATTATCTACAGAATTAAAAATGTTCAGTATGGGTACTGATGATACATATCTTGCAAAACTTACTAGAAACATATTTCAGAAATATTTAGATACATATATTACGTGAGTTTATACGACATATAGTAAAACACATACAGAATTTATAGTATAAAAAATTAATGTTATTTAATTATTTTGTTATTTTAGTATCGAAACAAAAGCATTACGAGAAAAGTGTGCAGCTCTTCTTATTGAATATTATGAATCCAAAAATCATCAGAAAAAGCAATTGCAAAGTAGCGGTTTTCAAGAATTACGAAGGGACTTACAAGCGGTTTTAGGTGCAAGAACTAATATAAACATTGCACAAATAGAAAATTATGGCGGAGAAACATTTTTATCGGAAGAACTTGCAATTGCTTTATTACAAAAGAGTAAACTAGCATTTCAGAGGTGTCAACTGTTATCGAAACCTGATGAAATATCGGTGAATGCACTTCAAATACTAGAAATATTACTGCAATATTTAATAAATGAACACGTTGATTACGCATTGGAATTAGGCTTACAAAGTGTACCAATTCCTGAAAGTAGGACTCAACCTGAGATACACTTCTTTAACGTCGTACGTCAATGCAATGCTATTGTACGCCTTTTAGAAGAACAATTTAATGACAGTCTTATACCTCTTGTCACGTAAAGTCTATTTTTCTTTACTTCAGCAAGGCACCAGAAAGAATATGTGTTTAAAATGTAATTTTATTTTCAGATCGACGCCAAAACATGGAGATTGTATGTTGAAGAAAAAGAATGTATTAGACCAAATTGATGCGAAATTAGAAACTGGTTTAGATAGGAGCATAAATGCTATTGTGGGTTGGGTAAAAGTATATTTACAAAATGAGCAACGTAAAACTGACTTTAAACCTGAGACTGATGTAGACACTTTAAGCACACCAGCTTGTTTAACAGTAGTTCAATATGTTACTGGAATGATTCGACATATTCGAAATACTTTAGATGGAAAAAATTTGAATAATGTTCTAACTGAATTGGGAGTTCGATTTCATAAAGTGATTTATGACCATCTGCAACAATTTCAATTTAATTCCGCTGGCGCAATGTGTGCAATTTGTGACATGAATGAATATCGTAAATGCGTCAAGGAACTTGAAGTTGATCTCGTTACTAATCTCTTCGATACTTTACATGCTTTATGCAATTTACTATTAGTGAAACCAGAAAATCTGAAGCAAGTTTGTACAGGAGATCAACTGGTAAGTCATACTCTAAAAATTCTTTTACAATTTAAACATAGATATAAGTTTGAATTTTCTTATGTAATTATAATTAAAATAATTGTTTGTGTTATTTCAGGCAACATTGGATCGTAACGTTTTAGTAAACTTCATACAATTAAGAACAGACTACAAAACACAAAAACTAGCAAACTGCTTAAAAGGATTAGCTACATGATAATTTTTTATTAGTGTAGCAGTACTCATTATTATTTAAAGTATATTTATGCAAAATATTTAAAGGCATAGCCAAAATGATATCATTGCATAAACTAAGGCTTAAAGAGTGAAGATACAATTTTAATTGTAATAGTAATACTCCGCTGCATAGTCAGTTGTACAAAACTACACTAAAAAATATTTTGTAGCTGAGAACAAGTATTTAAATAGTAACAAATTAATTATTTTTTAGGGTTTGACTGTATATAAAAAGAAAGATGAATAAATTTCCTTTGATAGTCATTTAATAAGTATTGTAAATGTATTTATAGCAAATGTATTTTTATTAGTATGTAAGATGATCGTAAAGAATTACTGTTTTTTTTCGCGATGTATTTTCTTATCTTATTAAAAATTGATATATACAAGTAGTAACTAAGTATAAAATTTATTATATCAAATTCTTCTCATGCTGATTATACTCTTTTTGATTTGATTATTCTTGATATAAATTGATATTAGACAAATCTTTGCTCAAAGTTTAGTAATATATTTCGACATATTACATACTACCACTCCGATTAAAGCACATTTGTATCCGTTATACTACATTTTGTAGTTAATTTCTACAATGTTGCATGAGAGTATTTCTTCGTTTGTATATATTTTAGGAGTATATAAATTCATATTTTGGTTAAATAATCTTACAATCAAAATATTAGTAATGACTTCAATAAGTGATTTTCAAAAGAAAAATAAATTGTTACCAAGGAAATAATAGCAGTTTGAATTAATTTAAATTAAACATGTTAATATCACCGATATACTGTTTCTTATTTACATGCATACTTAAATAAATACTACTGCTTCTTTAAGGAAAAATAAGATTGGAAAAGCACAGAACACAGGTTTATGTTTAAAAGTGTAAGAATCATTGTAATTAGTTTTGAACATTATAGTAATTACTAATTTTGGAAAAGCATAGAAAAGTATCTAAGAAGGCATTACAAAATTTGCATTTATATGTATTATAAACAAATTTAGTGATGAAATTGGAAGCAATATTTAATTTTCGAATTCTATTTGCGTAATCGATTTCATTGAATAATAAACTGAACATAGCGTGTTTTGCAAAACATTACTAAAATGTTTAAAATACATATTGTAATAGCCATATTAGTAACTTAAATATTATGTATAAAAGATTAAGTTAATATTAGCATTTTATTAATGAAAAATCAATGTGAGACAAATATCACTGACATCTAGCACATTCACAAATGGGTGCTGACAGAATGAATATTACTAAAAATAAATTTCAATTTACTATCAAATTAACAAAATATAATATTAAACTTTCTCATTTGTCATACATAATGTGAATGAACAATTTCAAACTATTTCTGAAGATACAGTAATACATTCATTGTACGTGTCATGAATTTGAACAAAAATTTTGTTTTAAGAATACGGTACAAAAATGTATTTGAATCAGTTAATGAATTTATCATACACAATATTAAATCAGTTGAAGTTGCAAAGAGTAGAAGTATGGAATTATGTTTATACTTCTAATATACTCTTATATAAAGTAACACTATGAAAATATACATTACATCCTGTAATTATAAACTAATGAGATTAATAAAAAATTATCCTATTATTTTTTTAAGCAGGAAGCCTCTAAATTTCATAGGACTCAAGATTAAAACTGTTTAAATAATTCATGCTGTCCATTGTACCGTACTATTAAACACCATTAAGTCACTTAATACAATTCAATAATAAATGATGTCCTGATTTTTTATTTGATTATTGTTTTATGATCCATGAAAATAAAAGCAGGATAAATCATCTGATGAATATCAGCGCATACGGTAAGTGTTGGTTTCATGTACTTGGCACAATTCCCCTTTAAAGTCCAATTCAATACTGAAATCCAAATCTCTGTAATTCCTTGCATTAGGCTTCATTGAAAATACACCATAAATTTCTTCTCCCTTTTTAACTGTCATATATTCATCAAAATAGAACACAGTTTGTTTCCAGTGAGTGTACTGTACTTCTGGCGCCGTACTAAAGCCAATACGTTTGTGGCACTTGGTGAATTCGATGTTGAAAAATGTAACTAGTGCTTGAACATAATCGTTTCTACGAACTTGTAAAGTAAATGGTGAGGAAAATTCAAGATCAGCCTTTGTTACTGTATATAAATCAACCTCCTTGATTAAACATGCATTTGTGACAACTTGTTTCGGGTCCACAACGTCCACCAATGGTTCGCTAATTGCTACTTTTCTTATACTACTCATATCAAATCCATATACATCATCCCACCAGTTTATTTTTTCATCTTTGTATTGTCTATCCTCGATGCCACAAATAAATAGAGTTGCTTTGTCTGGGAATAACATTCCATCTTCACGAAGCCATTTATCTCTAGCGAAAAGCACTGTGTCTAACATTGATTCATAAAACAAACAATAACCCATCCATTCTGAAATAATTATGTCAACCTTTTCTATACCATCTGGTAATGTGACCTCTTCAACTTTTCCTTTGAGTATTGTTATGACATTTGATAACTGATTTGCCTCTACAATCTTTTCTGCATATTCTACAATATTCGAACACTCTATACCGATGACTCTGGCTGCTCCAGCTTTAGCGGCAAACATTGAAAGTATACCAGTTCCACAACCAATGTCAAGAACAGTTTTCCCTTTGAAAAGGTGTTTATTATGATACATAGAATTACGATAAGTCACTGTGCGCACTTCATCCTTCAACATTTCTTCATGGATTCCATAATGGGCATAAGAGTCAAAGTAATAGTCTCGAGAGGTCATTTCATCCACAGAAATGCTTTCTTTGACGGTAGACTGAGTTGCATCTTTGTTCGATGCAGGTATAGTCTCTGTTACTTCCATGGATTCCATTTTTGAGGTCTGTAATGATATTACAAACAGGAATTATTAATAATAATACAATGTATACCCACAAATTTATAAATATTGTACATCTGAGTCCTATTTCTCTCTTCAAACAAAATGTGTTATATATGTTTTATAGTTCAAAAAATTGTACATTAGATTATTGTTAGATAAAATAACAAATGTTACTTGTAAATCTATAATCGCAATCGAACCGTAGTCCTATCGAAAAAAGAATCTGATTATCTATAAACACGTGATGTACATTTATTATACCAAGAGGCATAATTCTCTATTTATATGAATGTAAGAATGATTGATAAACATTATTTACAATATTATTCATCGGCAATGGGAAATGCGGAGTTTCGAAATGTATAGAATACATTCGTTTACGTCGCACTCGTAGAAAACCGCACACGTGCCCGCCAAAACGAATGGCGTCTGTTGTAAGATCAAATGACCAGCCGAGATTCTTTACACTCACACATATTTCTGTGCATCATGTGACGAATAGTACATCGTACCAAAAATTAAGTACGGTTCATCGTGACAATATTATTCCATAAAATTTATAGCCACAAAAATTTATCTCTAAAAACCTTCCTCGCGGATAGTCAACGAGGTGAAATCTGATCTGATCTATCTATCGTCAAAATTCTTAGTCACTGTGAAAACTATTATGACAAACGACGTTCTAACATCTCTTTTTACCAATAGTAAGCCGAGTATCATCTAGCATTCGTAATAATAACGGCACATTGATAACATTTTCAAGATGCTCCCTTCGTATTATGATTAAAATATCTTCCTGAAACTTACCGAATTCTCGGTCGTGCACATGCCACTCTGGTTGATTTCTACCGGCACTTCATTACTCGACGCCATTTTGTTCCGCGTCACAGCAGACGACCATCAGCAGGAGCGTATGAATAGTCATAGCAAATTATGAATACAACTCTGTCAACAAATGTTTAATATATTAATCTTAGGAAAATTTCATTGGACTTTCCATTTCCTACGTTCCTTACGGCTGTCTACATGCATTCATTTATTATATCAGTTCGTTTCGTACTATTAAAATTGATTGTCATTATTGAGGAACATAGTTGAAGTTTTATCAAATTTTAGCAATCTTTTTAAGTAGTTTATTAGAATTTTAAACTACTTTTGAAAACATTACTTCGTAGAATTGTCTGAACATTATTATGAATATTAGTATGCACGATGTAATAATATGCGCTTTAACTTCATTTCTTCACTTGAAGATAAAGTCAATACTTGTCAGCAATATTAATATATATATGTAGTACAATTCTTTATTTAAAATTGATGCAAACATTTCATAAACAATACTGTAATAAAAATGTAAGACATAATTCATAGTATTTTGAAGTGAACATAACCACTGAGATTCTTGTAACGGAATTGTTAACTAATCTCTCTACGGTCTGCAAATTATATAACGTTCCTCATCGTAACGTTGTATAATTACTTTGTAAAACTATCGATTTTCGAGCAAAATTTTCTCCCCAAAACAAACGCTCACGTGAATTTCTTTCATTTTATCGAAAAACCACGTGATACATACTGCAAAGTTCAACAATGAAAATACGCGAGTACGTTTATTGCGTCGTGTCGAGACTGCAATACACTTTTCTTTGAACGTCCTAGAAAGTACGACTACCCGAATCACAGTATAGTTAATAATATTGATACGTCCCTGTTGTATGCGCAGTGCAGTCCCTTTTCGTTTTCGATTTTCACGCGAACCTTATATTTATTTATTATGAAATTGTGATGAAAAATCATCCCTTATTTATGCGGTTCGTTCGACATAGGAATTACCGATAATTTAGTGACAATACGGTATCTTTAATTTCGTATCGTCGCTCGGTTGTTTTCAGAGAGTGCAAAGACATCATCCAATAGGAGTCGAGTGGCTAGCTGACAAGTTGCGTCGGGGTGGAAATGGGCAGGGAACAGGAGCTTGTACGCATTCGGCCCGTGAAGTGTTGCTTTCGCGAAGGGGGTCAACTTCTCTGTCTTTCGTGATCGCTCTCGTGTTGTATTACTCCTGTCGAAATAATACAGATAACTCGATTTTAATGTCTCACGCGTGTCAGTGTCTTAAGATTCTTTGTATGGAGATCGTGGAGCGCTAGAAGATGCTGGTAAGGAAACAGGCGGGAGAAAAGTTGACGTAGAAACAAGTGCGCAAAGATTGTATACTCGAGTTCTCTTTTCTCTTCGCTCTCCTTTTTCTCTGTCTCTCTCCGTTTCTTTCTTTTCCCACTGTGTGCACCGTGAAAGTAAAATCCGTGGCTTTTGTTATATGCAGCTTGCAACGATTTCGCAGGTTGTTCTCCTCGGACGAATGTGTCGCCTAAAGTACCTTCGAGGTTACAACTCTGTTACCTGATGTCTGAGAAATCGACAGGCTGTCACGAGCGTAGCGGACTCCGTTGTTGAAAATGTGGTTATCATGTCAAAGTATGAGTCTCATTACACCGAAAATATCTTCGTGCGAACGATCTTGTTTATGATAGGATAGCCGCGGCTCGGGAATTATTTCTCGTACTTGCGAGGCATGACCGCCTACATAAACAATAGCTCAACGGAGCGGGACAGCTGGCGTTTTTATGGCACTTTGTGACACTTATATTATCTGTGTTTTTTTTTCTGGCGATATCAATTTATACGGGACACCGTGTATTTCCCACAACTCAGTTAAACATTGATGTGACAGACTTTGATAAAATGCTGAATGGTAGAGGGGGAATATTTAAAAAATTCATGAATATTGTTTCATTATCAAAATTTTTTTAAATAAGATGACGTAAATAAGATGGAACATAGAAATTTTCTTCTGTATGTATTTTTTCTGTGAGGAGTGAATGAATATATAATGACTATATGAAAGTATGTCACACAGGAATGTTATGTGATAGAAATTCTATATATTGGACAAATATTTTCTTTTGTTGCAGGGGGACGATCCGCCGTACCTATCAGTGGGTACGGAGGTTAGTGCTAAATACAAGGGTGCCTTTTGTGAAGCAAAGATTCGAAAAGTGGTACGGTCTGTAAAATGCAGGGTGACTTATAAACAAGGTTTGGGTACTGCAACTGTAGCTGATGATCAGATAAAAGGAACTTTAAGAGTAGGTGCATCTGTGGAAGCCAGACATGGAGATAGAAAAGAGTTTGTGGAAGCTACAATTACCAAAATTCAAGACTGCAGTCAATATACTGTGGTTTTCGATGATGGAGATATTACAACTTTAAGAAGAACTGCACTCTGCCTGAAGAGTGGGCGGCATTTTGCAGAGAGTGAAACTTTGGACCAACTTCCTTTAACCCATCCAGAACATTTTGGGAATCCAGTAATTGGAGGAAGAAGAGGACGTAGATCTAGGCAAGCACAGTGAGTGTTGTAAAATTCTATCTCACAGAATTTACAAAATAGTTTGTGTTAATCATATAAAACGATAATTGGTATTATAGAGATGAAAGTAGTGATGATGAAGACAGCCCTCCAAGAGGAACTCGTGACTCAGGTTCTAGTGGAACAGGGAAAGAAGGAATGGAAACAGAACCTGAAATTGGAAGAGTTGTATGCGTGGAACTTGGGGATAAAAAGAAAAAAGATAACTGGTTCCCTGGGTTAGTGGTTGCTCCAACTGCACAGGACACAGTAAGAATTCGCGTGAGAGATGATTATCTTGTACGCTCGTTTAAGGATGCGCGATAGTAAGTTTGAATTTTTAATTTATTTAAAAGACTCGATATATGAACTTAATAGAAACCATAGAAAATACAAAAAGATCAATTTGAAACTGTACATTTGTTATTCATTTTGTTACTTATTATTTTATATTAACATGTTTTATTTGCACCTTTAGTTATACAGTTCCAAAGAAAGAGGCCACTGAATTCACAAAAGAACTTGTCAACAAAGTTGAGAATAGTACATTGAAGGTTGCAGTGGAAAAGGCATTGCTATTTTTAGAAAAGAATGAGTTACCTCCCCATTGGGATAGGGATTCTCTTTTTGGACATTCTGTGTCAAGTGGAAACAGTGATTCTGATGGAGATCTTGATTCAGATGTAAGATCTTTTGTAAACCCGCTTATTATTTATGAGTTATTGTAATCACAATCTATAAATGAAATGCATTTCTTTTTTCAGAGTTCTGATGATGAACCTCGCGAAGAAAAAGATCATTTTGTGGCACAATTGTATAAATTCATGGATGATCGCGGAACACCAATTAACAATTGCCCGATGATCGGATCGGAGGATATAGACTTATACAGGTTATTTCGAGCTGTCTATAAATTGGGTGGTTATAATCGTGTTACAAATCAAAATCAATGGAAATTGATAACGCGACGTTTGAGCTTTACGATGCAAAATTCACCATCCACGCACAATTTGGTTAAACAGGCCTATAAAAAATTCCTACACTCCTTTGAGGATTTTTATAGAAAATTAGGTTGTACTATGGTGAATCATCCAAGGGGTACTATACGAAAACAACGTCCTGGTAGAAGTCTGATTAGGGATAAAGACAGAAATACACCTGTGCCGCCACAGGTATCAGCTGCTAAGAATGAGAAAGAGGAGGAAGATAAGAAGGTTACAGAAGAGGAGAAAAAAGAAAAGAAAGAAGTTAAAAAGGAGCAAGTAAAAGAGGAAGAAATTGTAAAGATAAAGAAGAAAGATGAATTTGAGGAAAATGGTAGTGGGCAAGAGAGTGATGTAAATGTAGAGGGTGAAGCAGAATCGTCTAGTAGTGAGAAATCTCAAAAAATTTCGACGTCGATAACATTACAAAACAGATCTAAGTCAAAGAGTAAAGAAGATCCAAAAAAGAAAGTAATTGAAAAAAAGAAAAGTGAACCTAAAAAACAGGAGAAAAAGGATGATAAAACGAAAGAGGAAGAAGCCGCTAAAACAAGGTCTAAATCGAAAGATGATAACGTAAAAAGTAAAGTATCTTCCGAAACGAGAGAAACACGAACTCCATCCAGAGAGTCGGAAAGAAAAACGTTAAGCAAACAAAGACGTTTAACAGAGGAAGAATTAAAAAGGCGAGGGAGAAAACGTAAAGAATATGAGGCAGAGAAGTCTCGTCCTGACGAGCAATTAACAGAGTCTGCGCCTTGCTACAAAGGTCCTGTAGAATTAGGCGACAGACTGAAAGTATATTATGGACCCACTCACGAGTCTAAAGTCACTTATGAAGCAAAAGTAATTGATATGGAGAAGGATGGTACAGAACCAATGTATCTTGTGCATTACACCGGATGGAACACGAGATATGACGAGTGGATCAAAGCGTCGAGAATAGCGCAGAATTTCACGCAAGCTCAAGGTAGAGTGAAACGCATTAAAGCTACGTCACGACCACAAACTCCTAGTACGAATTTATCTAATAATGTAAACAAATCATCAAAAATTGTTTCTAATAATGCAAATTCAAACACATCCCAGAGCCGACGTCGAGCACAAAGTGTAGCACCCACGACAACTGTTATCTCATCGACATCGGTAAAGGAGGTAAAGAAGGAAGAGAAGGAAAAGGAGAAAGAGGCGCCGCAACCTACCAGGTCTACTACACCATTGTCTGTTACAAGTTCCAGCTCCAGAACTAAGAGCCCAGCAACGCCAGCGAACAATCGACAAACACGAACCACAAGAAATGCTGACGAACATCGAAGACGCACTAGAAGAATGTCTGGGCATACGGATATATCAGTCGCGTCAGAAACTGAAGACAGCGAGGCATATGATTCCGACACGACGGAACCTGAACAAGCAAAAACCAAATCTAAAAGTATAGATGAGAGGAAACGTAGGGAAGTGAAATCTAGGGCGGAGGATAGAATAAAACCTGACGAAACCAGTGATGGTGAAGAAGACAAAGATAACTTGGAAGAACCACGTAGAGGTAAACGTGTGAGAAGAACAATTGGTAAATCTCAAGGTATAAAATCAGAACCAGACAGCGACGATGAACAGCCTAAAGGCCGAGACTTCGATTTAAATCAAATACGATCCGAATTAAAAGGTTTCGATAAAGCGGTAAAATTAGAACTTGTTAGGGTTGAACCTGATCCCGAAGATGACATAAAAATAGAAGAAAAAGAAACTGTTGCTTTGGTTTCACCGAAATTAGAGAAAAATTTGGAGCCGTCGAAATTAGAAATAACTCCGGAATCTAAAACAGTAGATAGCACTGAAGATATATACGAATTTAAAGAACCAGAACCATTTGAATTTGAAGTAAGAAATAAACGAGATACCAGTGGAGAAAAAGATAAAGTAAAGAAGAGAATGTTTGAAGAAGAACCGAAAAGTCCTAAAAAGAAACAAAAAATAGTTGTTTCTTCACTCATCAAAGAAGTTAAGTCGGAAATAGATAATGATTCGCGAAAGAAAACAAAAAAATTATTTAGTAAACGAGTCGATGATATTACAGAAAGTCTACCTGGTCATAAATCCTTGCAATCAATCTCATCAGCAACATGCGAAGAAGCATTTGATAAACTTTGCGAATCGCCATCATTTAATCAGGCAAAATCTTCTGCACTTGTTATTGAAGAAACAAGTAAAATGACTAATGGTATAGATCTTTTATTTACAGATTTACCTGGAGACGATGATGCTACTCATGATGATTCAGAGGACCGCTTAATAATTTCTGAAGCAGAAGTTTCAGAACCTGAACAAGAAAATATATTTACATATCAGCAAGAAATGTTCCCTGTTAATGATACGAACGATTCGTCAGAATCAATCAAGGAAGATATAGCTCCACAAGTTGAATCTGTAAGAGAGGAGATGATGGCAACAGTTTCAAATAAACCTGAAATACCTGTAGATCAAAAACAAAACATTAAACTGTCTCCATTACATAGACAATCTCCAGAATTAAAGACACTCGATTCAAAATTATTGGATATCACACCCGTTTCATCTCCAATTGTAGTAGCTCCAGCCCCAATTAGTGCAAGACTACCAGCAACATCTACAATAGAAGAAAAGCTTTCGGCTGCGATGGCTTTTCGTAACAAAACGAAAGATATCAAAAAGGAAGATGAAGTTTCTGAAACTGTATGGAAACCACTAAAAGAAATACCTAAAAAATTGGATAATATAATCGTGCAAAAGAATAAAGAGGAACAAACTGGGTCTAAGATAGAAATCGAAAGTAAAAAGCGAGAGGAAGAAGAAGTGGCAATAAATAACGAAGATCAATGTAGCAGGGAGATAATGCGTGTAGTGATTAAACAAAAGGACGAAGAACTTCAGCCGTTTAAATTGAAAAAAGAAGTAGAAATAAAGAAATTCGTTGAAACAAAAGTGGAAAATAAAAAGATAGAAGATAATGAGGATGAAGAATGGAAACATGAGGAAATTGAAGAATCTAAAAAAGTAGAAGATGAATTTAAAGAACATGACTTTAAAGAAAAAGAAAGAGAGAAACGTAAGAAAATAGTCAATCAAGATATAGTAGATTCCGCAGATAGCAGCGATTCTGAACAAAGACTAGTAATTGATAATGAAGAACCACAAGATGTGAAAGCACCATCAAATTTCGATGTTAAGTTAAGAGCAGAATTGGACAGACTTCAAGATACACAGGAAAGATATTCAAAATTACAGGCACAAAAGTCTATTCAACATCTGAAGCACCAACCACAAGATTGCATTACTGAATGCAAAACTGAAAGCATACCTATTGCAAAACCAGATGAAGAAGGAGAGGCAATTAGTTCTTTGTTATGCGAAGAAGAGATACCAGGTTCACCTGCACCTATTTCTGAAAGTATTGAACAAATAAATGCTGGTCCATCATGTTCCCCTCCAAAAATTGAAACTTCAGAAAGTAATATAGTACTTATGGAAATGCCTTTTGCAAGTGCACCTACTTCAGGTCAGAGTACAACCAGTAGTACTGTTGCTACTCTGAGTATGGCACTGCCAAAAACTTTGGAAACGTCCGTTCCAGTTTCATTACCAATGCAACAAAATTCACCTGTAGGAATGAGGCAACAATCGCTTCACCAACATTTACCTGCACTGATGCCTGCGCAAAGGCGAGAAAGCAATGAAGCAGCACCTGTAATGGACAATACTCCCCCAACTACACCAGACTCTAGCATTTCCAATATTTCTGGATCTCCAAGAGAAGAAAGAACAGGTGGTTCGTCACCAACCTCGGAAGATAATATGAAACTTAATCGTGATAGTTCCGAGGCAGATAATGATAGTGGAAGTAAAGGTCCTGGATTTAGCGAAGACGATACATTACCAAATGCTGAAGGAAATTCAACAGACAGAATATTAAAACCACCAGCGAAGCGATCCATTGAAGAAACGCAGTCTCCTAAAAAACGTAAAAGAAGTAGAAAACATTCGGAATGTGATAAAAATACTTCAAAGAAACCAGGTAGACATAGTGGTAGACACGGTCGACATGGTGGTGCAAGCGATAGCGATGATACAAGTGAAGGTTCGAATCTCTGTGCAGTGAACTCAACACCTGCAAATCACACAAATATCGCTACTACTGTTGCTGATCTTAGTAATTACTCATCAAGATCGCCACGACCTACAAAATACAATTTCTATGTGGAATTAGGTAAACTTTATTATACAACATTTTTTTCTGATGTCACCAGCCTTTAATTTGCAAGAAGTTTTAATTTGTTATTTTTTGTTGATGCTACAGATCCTGAATTGGATGGAAGTCAAAGAATAGCTGTATTACAACAAAAATTAGCCGAATTACGTAAAACATATAATGCTGTGAAAGTAGAACTCGCTGCTATAGAGAGACGCAGAAAAAAGTTAAGAAGAAGAGAGCGGGAAGGTAATCATTTTATATATTTTACTCGTTTTTTCAGTAAATAGTATTCTTTCTATGCATACAGTATCTTATGTGGTAAAAACCAAATATTACCAAAGAGTCGTTTTACGTGTAAATATTGAAAAGATTAATTTAATTGTATTTCAGCTATAAAGGCAGCTAAAGCAGAAATGCAACAAGCCTGTTCGTGATGAGCAGTTTTGAAACATCCTGTTTCACTTAATCTGCGTTAAAGCAACTTTTATACAACATTGGGAGATAATAGAATAGTATCATTAAAATGGATACTCTGCAATCACAGCAGACTTCATGACAATTTTTACCTACCTAACATCATTTAGGTAACTTTTTCCCCACACTAATATAAATTGTAGATATAGGTATAAGGTTTAGTATAAAGGAGGAACATTTATCAGAATGAAAATATATATTCATATATGCTTTGTGTTGTACATTGTTTTGTCAAAAACGTAATGTGACTGTTAAAAAAAATCTTTAATCCTCGATTTGTCATTTCACCTGCTCAGATGCAAAGTACAAATTATCGAACTTGATATCATTTCATCGTTCATTCTTCTTTTTTAAGAAAAGGCTGAGAAAAAACGTTACCGATAGTGTGTTATTATAAAGACATCTTGGGAACAAATAATTGTCTAAGCCGTCTGTCATTTCCGTTTCGAATATAGCTTGTAGCACCGTTGGCGGTTGAGCTGTTTTCAGGACGATAAAAAAGAAAGACATTTAAGGACACACGCAAGTGCAAGAAACATGTATTATTTACTAGGATAGAGAAGTTTTGTATATATTAGGAGTAGCTAACATGTAGCGGTTTGCAATATACGTATGTACGTAAATAGAATCGTAGCGTCCTTACGGTTGAAATTTTTTTATTTAAATGAGATATTACAATACGATGTGGTTTTTAATGTAGTCAGAAAATGATAATATCGAAAGCAATGTTCGTTTGTACGTTAATAACAACTTGCGAAATGAACGAATGATTGTATATTGATATGCATGTGAGATATAGCACAATTTTTAACTTCTGAAAGAAGAATTACTTTAATTTATGTACATAACTTACATGAATAAAATATCGTACTATAGATAGTTGTTCTAAAATATGGAACACTAAAGTTTATTGTAACTGACGATTACATTCTCATAATTAAAAACGAATTTCCTGACAAAATGCATAGAATCGGATCTGTAACTATGCAATTGTCATGAATGCAGCTCAACGGAATTCATTAATTCACAGCCTTTTGCATTATATTTGAAAAATTGCTGCCATTGTGCTTTAATCATCAGATAGGTATTAGACGTTTGCCGTCATATATCATAATTGGTCAAAGATGCATTTATATTTGTATTTGGGTGTCAAAGTACCCCAGGTATTAATAAAAAAAAGAAGTTAAACTTAAGAAACAAGTCGCAGAAAACGAAATCAAATACCCCTAAATGAAACTAAATTTGTACGAAGACATGTTGGCTGAAAAGAGAATGAAATTTTATATAGATATATATATATATATTATATATTTTTTATAAGAGATCAGTCGTGGACGTGCTTTATGATATCAGATAACATGGTCACACACTAATTGGGGAATGAAAGAAAATTAGGAGTTGGGCTCCATAAATCTTTGTACATATTTTACATTGTGTGTGTGTTGAAAACACTCATAAATCAGATTTTAGTAGTTGTTTATCGCACATGGATATAGCTGCGCATATTATTGTATAATGGTTTCAGAAGTCTTGCAGTAGCACATGCTATGTATTTGTCTCAAGAAGTCCAGAGGATGTGTGTCGACACTCACTGTAAATTTTGTGAATTTGATGAAATTATATACATGAAGAAACTTCATTGAATTCCATGAATACGTATAACTTTTAACATTATTTTGCTCATGCTATTCCAATGTTCTAAAGTAGCAACCAAAACTATGTAAATACATTTCATTTGCAGGCAGTTCAGTATAAAAGAATGTAAATCATATGTTGCAATTTAATCAATAGTTAGATAATGGACAACAGAGTTGCAATATTAACAATAAAGTGTTAGTACCATGAATAAAATTATACTTAACAATTATTGTATAGTTTACAAGAAATCAATTTACACTTTACAGATTATTTATGAAATGTAATTTAAATAAACAATTTGTTTAATTATGATTGTATAAACAAAATTATAAATACATGTACATAATATAAATGTTCTAAACAGGTATTGAAAATACATGCAAGTCTGTTGTACTATCATTTATCATTAGATTTTGTCTGTATTTCGAATTTAGACAGCATATCAATAAAAAAAAGTGTAATAATACCAGTGTTAATGATTGATTTTAACTTATTGGTTCTATTTATAAATAAATTAATTTAATATAAATATTAATATATAGATATAGATGTATCATTTTTATTTATTTGATAATTCATAGTATTTTTGGAGAAAGCAAAAGCAAGAGTACTCCATGAATGATATTAAAATCTTCAAAACTTGCACAACAACAATGTTGGAGTGGCGAACACATCCTTGTCTTCTGAAAATAAATTCTCTCCCTGTAAATCATGAATTACATGTGAGATAATACATATAGTAAGCACAATGTGGATTGTGTCGCCAATCAATAATATTGTTCCACATACATTTAATTGTGTTAGCAAATATTGTTAAGAAATAAATCTTCTCTTAACAAATCATAATAGTGTCATTTATCCTTGAATTGTTATTAAATATGTTCAATGCTTACATACGATAATAAAATACAAAATATAACAATAGATTAAACAAAATTTTATGTTTAGAAGGTTTTATAGATTATTTATTATATTGCAACTTAAAAATGAACATTGAAATTTTGTTAAGTTCTGCATAATAATATATGATAATACAGTATAATTATGCGAATATTCTTGTTATCATATTTTGTACCTTATACATCTAGAGTTATGACATCTCTACTATTGATGCTAAAGTATGAATATGATATAATGTACAATAATATTGGCAATCTTATATATTTAATACATAGTGCTAGTAAAAACACTGTCTTCTAAAGCTTATTTTCTGATTTTTACAATCAATCATTTCACATGATATTATCTAATACTCTAAAAATCTGCTTTAATACACCTATCTACTTTATTTATCTTTGTACACCAGTAACATGAATGTGTTGAAGGTACAATAGTATCATGAATTGTCAAAAAATGTCTGAAAATATTTTCTAATGAGAGAATAATACAGAGTACATAAAATAAATTGCATTATATTGTTATTGCGCATGCCCAAATGTATTCATATTTGAAACATTATTTATATAAATATATATTTAAATTTATTATCGCTCAGTACCAGTAAAGAAGAAAATTAATGAAATGTTTCATATCAATAATCATTGATTGTAACAGTTAATAGAAAAATAAAAAAAATTTATAGTAAATTGTAAATTAAAAATATTAGCCAAAACTTCAAAAAAAAGTAAATTAAATCAATTACTTTATACATTGCCAAATAAATTGATACATTCTATATTTGCCTGTGTGTTCAACATTTTTATGTTTCGCTAATAATAAATTACTAAAGTAACAAGGCAAGTAAAAATACAGAAAAGAGTAATAGTATTGAGCGAGAGAACTTTTCATTTTCAATTCTATGTGTCAACATGGAGGTGGGCTAGATGTTGGTACAGTGTCAATAGTTTGGGCAGATGATGATGCTACTGTTGATGACTTATTCTCTGTAGTTAACCTTCGCTTAACACACATAAATTGCTCCATCAATTCATGATGAGCTTCTAGTCGTTCAATACAATGCAGACATGCCGTTTTTGGTAATGGATCATTCATGTTTACCTGCACGACAAAAGGGTAAAGTTTTATGACTCCAAATTGAATGTAAACATATTTGTTAATCCTACCACTGTATTGTATAATTTTAAAATAATTCTTTAAAAAAAAAAAAACAAAAAAAATTGAAGTTTCGTTTAGTTACATAAATAAAATTCAAATGTTACATCTTTTCCCAGTAAATGTTATAATAATGTTAATATGAAATAAAAAGAAAAGATATTACTCTAATGCGATGTTTTGTCGCTATATCATCACTGTTATGCATAAATAACGATCTGTACCCTCGCAAAAAAATATAAACAAAAACAGCGACAAACTTAAGTTGGATTTGACGAAATTATAACCAGTCATACGTGGTACTCAAGGTGTAGATGCGAAAATTGAATTATGAATATGTGATAGGAACAGCTTTAAAATTAATAAAGTACAGATGATGATGTTACCGTAATTGGAAGATAAGCGTTTATTTTCTCAGCGAGCTTCATTCTCTCACCCTCTTCGCCGTATATGTGAATCACAAAACGGTTCATTTTACTGCAAAGTCTGCATATAAATCCCGTGATCATAGCTTTATCCGTGCTGCCCATTTTGACTATTTCCTTAAGTTTATTCCTCCCTTTATATATGGCACTTATCGACACCCTGTGATCTCGACACGTACGTCAATAACTTTACGCGTAAGTTATAGTGTTCTATGAAATCTCACAAGATGTTATGCTTCCCTTAAGATTAAGTTTGTTTATCATAGTTCTGAACAACTGGCGCTACTAGCACTGGTTTCTACTACTCTCATCAGGACCGTACATATTACAACGCTTATATTTTTTCTGATTGTCTGCTTGAAGTAACGATGAATGTATAATCTGTTTAAATAAAAGAATTTTAATATTTAATAATGTTTTCGAAGCGTAATATTCAATTAATTTTGGAGTCGATCAATGCCTTCTCGCAAAAAATTGAGAATTATATGAAAAGCTTAGCCTTAGAGTGTTATAAATTAATTGCAAGGAAAAGTTATAAACCTATTTTTTTAATAAAACAAAAAATAGTAGACTGCCTTTCTCACAGCAATATTACTCATCAAATATTTATTATGTAAATTACAATAATTTCTAACAAAATGTACATTCGATTATCGTATGTTTTAATAAAATTCGTATAGCCTTGTCTATAATCATAAACTGAAATTCACTCTTCTAATTCGGAGCAAAGATATTTATTTAGCATTTAGAGCTAAACAAAAACTATGAAGTTTACTTTAAATGATCGAAAGTCAACGAAATCGTATGTTTAAGTTATAAAAAATAGATACATACGTAATCTACGTAGTTTGTAAACGATAACGATATATATTCAATGTTTTATATCATTTTTAAAAATTGAAGATATATTTCTCCGATTTGTGTGTAATTGCTGTTAAAAGAGCTCGCCTGAATATTTTAAATAACACATTTATTTCGATAAAATATGGCGGCGATCAGCTGTCTTCTGTCATAATGACATTCATACTGGTAAACAGATAATCAAATATTTTTAGGGCGTCGTTTGTGTAAGGGTTGTTCGTGAATTACTGTAAATACTTTAAGTTATTCGTCCGTGTCGTGTCGTATTGTTTAGGCACGGGAGAAGTTTGGAAAATAAAAAAGACATATTTCAACGTTGCTCGGCTTGAAGTGAGCGGCAAGTGAACGCAGCTGCGTAAAAAAGCAATATGGTGACTAAGGAATTAATCAACTGTTGAGGATAATCAAGAATACAAATGTTTAATAATATTACCAACTTTTGGGATGGACGGTGGTGAAATTGAGTGATGAGCTTAACGTGATTAAAAGCCTTTCAGAGGCTAAAGAGAGGGAACCATGTGCGATGTGTGTGTTGACTTTCACGACCTTCTGCTCTCCTGTAAGCCAAATGTATACAATATCCTTTGCGTTAACCTATCAAAATTGTACTCCATGTCGCGAACTTTTGCTTTTGCAACGGTCCCCAACATCGTAGCAAAATGACCTAAGCTGCAATATATTTGAGAAAAAAGCTTTACCTAATTTACGATCGCGTAGTATGTTTTCCGAACCTCTCGTATGTGGCATTACAATGTATAACCTTACAGTTTCTGTGGAATCCTAAAGTTTATCGTACCGAATACATCGATACACATTCGACTATTTAAATATTTAAAATCCTATAACGTTTATTACATTATAGTTTCGAAAGTCGTATTTAATATAAGAATTGCACGACATATTTAGCTTGTAAAAGAGAATGAAATTTTTAATGCAAGAGAAACTTGATTAAAATTACTGTAAAGATCATTTATGTTTATATTCATATTTATGTTATTTTCCTCTCATATGTATTATTTTGTCTTACTATGTACTTATGTATAGATGATGAAAGATCATCAAAGGAACAAGATGGATTGGCTACTCTATGTATTTCGGATGTGGACACAACACTACATTATGTTAATCAATGGGTACAAAGGTCTGATATTGTTTAATATAATATACGGATCAATTGCATGAATTTTTATAGGTTTTTAATAGGAGAATTTTATATTTATGTGAGAATCTGTTGTTTCCATATTTTTAGACAATGTATGTGCTGTTATCGAGAAATTAAGAACTTTGATCGATTCATACGATTAACACAAAGTGTTGTATTATGTACATTACAACAATTACAAATTATACAACAAAATGGACAACAGACAAATGTTGAAAAAGCAGCATCCAAAGATGAAAAAGAGGAAGAGGAAAAAGTGAATGAAGGGAAAACAGATGATTCAAACTTTGCACAAAGAGAAACACAAACAAAACAAAACTGGTCTCAACAAGATAGAGAAAAATTATTTCATCTTCTATCAAAGATATTTTTGTTAAACTTTCCTCTTTACATTGCAATGAAACATGGTGGTGCAATTAATCCTTTAGCTCCAGTAAAAGTAATACCATATATCATATATTATTATATGTATCTGTCGAATGTATGATTAAATATGGTTTTTTATTTTATTTAAAGGATGAAGGAGGCTATTGTGAACCTCATGATCCAGAAGTACCAGCTCCTTTAATTAGAGCAGTTTCCACATTTTGTCACCAAGGTGGTTTCAATTTAATGTCTGCTTGTTTTGATATGGAGAATACTCTACCTGTTAGTCTTGCACATTCTATGGTTGCAGTGATTTGTAATTTAAAACTTTGGCTGAATTATGGTAGTGTTATTCAACTTTTTATACCATTGCGCAGTCGTATTATGAAATATATGTGCCGCTTAGGAGACAAAGAATTACGCACACCAGCAGTAAGAACAATGGCAGGTAAATCTTGAGACAAATTATTGATATTGTAATATATATATTCGATTTTTCATTTTATAATCACTATTTTTTAAACTTAGATTTCATGTGGAGTGCTGTAAAGGATCCTATTGACGCTGTTTTACCAAGTTTCGATCGCGATGGATTGGATTTAGCATTTAAATACTTCACTAGTACAACTTTAACTATGAGATTAGCAGGGATAGCTCAGATTAATGCTCATATCACTGCATTCAATGAACTTTGCAATAGCGAAACTGTTGCTGAAGTGGAACAAGTTGGTCATGCATTGGCTGCTTGGTTGACAGAAAATAATATAATAGCTCATATATTTGGACCAAATTTACATGTAGAGGTTATTAAACAAAGTCATATTGTATTAAGTTTCTTAGCTATGGAAGGTAGAATTACATCTTCAGACATGGACACTATGTGGCAAGCTGCACAATTGAAACATTGTGGACGACCTGTATATGATTTGTTGGCTCCCTTAGTGAAACACTTGGCTCCAACTCCAGTTCTACATTTATACTCCTTGTTAGGAAAACTGGAGCCAAAGGACCACACAGAGCAAAGTTTATTCTTGGCATCTGCTTTGATCAAATTTATTTGGACAGCAGGTGGTTCAGGTTATCCAAGAAGCTTAACGATAAAAAATCGGGACATTTTAAGAGGTTCTAGTGGCGTCGGAGGTAGCAGTACTAGCGATCCTAGTGGAATGGATGGAAGTAGTCCAGATGAAGATGAAGAGGAACCTAGTCCTGCACCATCCGAAGGGCCTTCGCCAAGGAAACAGGCTAGAGGTGATAGCAGTGACGGAGAAGGTCCCTTTAAAGCAAAAACTGTGGGTACGACGGTTGTGCAGGCAACTTTAAACGAAGTAGAAGGTTCTATGTTAGAAAAATCTGAATGTAACACTGAATCAATGAAAGAGCCAGCGTGTATTCTACAAGATGATATGAAAGATAAACAAAGTGGTTCAGATGCAGAAGCTGACACAGAAAAATCTAATGCAGAGGAAACTGTTGCTACTGAGAAGAAAAAGAGGAAAGTGTTGAGAAAAAGGAAGAAACCGCAGAAGCGTTCATTAACTAATGTGGCCAAAACGTTGGAAGATATTGTTAACCAAGAAAGTGGAATAAAAACTAAAGATTTAATGTTAGATATGAAAAATAGAGCAGAGGATGTTTTAAACAGTACTTTGGATACTGGTGGATTAGTTTCTTTAGAGGACCCAAAAGGCGTTGATGCGCTAGATCGTGTGAAGCAACAGGCAATGGCTTGGGATCCAGGTGATCAACAAGTTCCAACAACAGGTGCGCTATTAAGGAGAGCCAATAAAAACAAATACATGTCATTGGTAGGACACAATGTTGATCGAGCACCAGATTCTGCAGATACCTCACACGATGAAGATGATAGCGACGTAGCTGGTGTTTTGGCTGCAGCAGATGGGCCTGGTGCTGTTATATCGGAACTTGCTGGTCTGGTACACGCAACAGGGCCGACGTTTTTACCCTCAGGTTTAGATGAAATGCTTTCAGATGAAGAAGGATCTTATAGTAGTAGAATATCAAATAAAAGTGAAAAGAATATGGCGGATTTTGATGGAGAAGAAAGTGGTTGCGAAGAAGAGTTAGCACAATTAGCAGCACGTCATTTAACAGCCATTCAAATGCATGCTTATCAGACACATCATTCCCATCCAACAATGACTATTAGACGATCCGTTTGTCGTCCTCCACAAGTAAGAAGTGTTCGTCAAACAGTTACACGAGTTAGTTCTCAGTTTAACTTGGACACGGTTTGTAAACCTGGAAACACATTATTATGGGATCTTCTGCAAGACGATAAAATCGGTCAGTTAGGAGAAGGTTTAGCATTAGAAGCTGAAAAAGCTTTATGCAATCTACTTTGCTTCAATGTTGATAGATTAATACCTATGAAATTCATAGAAGGTTGCTTAGAAAATCTTGCAACCAATCGTTCTGTAGTGGTCTCTTTACGATTATTACCTAAATTGCTCGCAAGTTTTCAGCAATTTGACGCAATGGACGAACACATGATAACGACGTGGGCAGATCGTGAACGTGGTATGATGAAACACTTTTTCAATAATTTAAAAACGTATACTAGTACAGGACCAAAAAATAATTTGTACTCTCATCAAACAGAAATACAAGTTAGATTACAATTTCTGTCATCGATTTTTTCACCTTTGGGTTCACCTGATTGTTTTCGTCTTAGTCTCGAACAAGTGGATATATTGTGGCAGTGTTTGTCACAAGATCCCACGTGTGCCGATGAACTCTTCAGTTGGCTGCTTAGTCAAGCAAAATCAACGGAGCAACATGCTCTCGGAATGGATACGCTTAAACATTTATGTATGCGTAAACTACCAAGCTTGCCACCAGAAACTATCAGTATGACAGGCCTTAGTCTTTTCCAACAGTTATGTAATTTAGCTCGACTGGCAGCTGCACATTTGGATAGACCTTTAAGAGACGTAGATTCAGTCGGTATGGATTTCTTATGGAGAATCGCGTTGAAGGCGAAGAGTACGGATGTCAGTATGGCGGCTATACAATACTTAAATGGATATTACATGTCCAGACAATTAACACAAGAAGCAGAATTTGTTTCACAGTGTATGACTCACCTTGCTGCAGCCAGCGCTGATTTAGAAACGAATGAAGAAGCTAGTTTGCGCTGCATACAAAGAGCTCTGTTATTGTTGAGGACACATCTTGAAGCTTTCCGAAAAAGGTATGCATATCATTTGCGTCGCTGGGTGTTAGAAGGCAGAGGTGCTGGTAGTCATGTGGCTATGAACACTTCAGAGAAAGGCCAGCAATTGAGAATCTTTGTGCAGCCTGCTGGAATTCCCGAGAAAACCAGTTTTACCCTTCTCAGTACTGACTATGTTGCTGACTTGAGAGCAGAAGTTGCTAAATGGTGGGACGATACGCAAAATAATCAAGAAAAATCGTCGTCCACTACGAATTCAAATCAGAATAATGGATCAGTATTAGGGTCTCTACTTACGGATGGCCCGATTAGAATGATTACGCAGGGTCAGGAGTTAACTATCGATTTCGATGAGAAGACATTGCAAGAAATGGGCTTTAAAGATGGACAGCTAGTGTTCATATCTCCTGGCGCAGGCCGAAGCAACGGTACAGGTAGATGTAATAAACGGGACATGGACTCGCCATCACTTTTACCACCTCCACCTCGAGAATCTTTACCAACGTTATTGTTGCTACGGCCACAGTATTTTGAACAACTCTTCACGCTAATGAGAACTCTGAGTGCTATGAAAACGGTTGTTAAAGGAGGACAGGAAATTCCTCATACAAAGGCTCAAGTACTTTCTAGAAGAGTTTGGGACACATTGACTTTACTGCCGACCAGCCCAACTTTGCTAAGAGGTTTTCAGAAGTTGGGAGAAACGACCCTGCCAGAACTACTAGATCCTGCTAGTCCTCAAAAATTGATGTATTCTTTATATATAGTAGAATCTTTAAGTAGACGTAGTGCAACGAGCCAGCCTTACGCTGTCAATTCTACGTCTTCTGCAGCTACACACGAGGGCGGAGGCGATGCAGATGATAATCACGAAGACAAAGAAAAGGATGTTGCTTGGTCTACATTATTTGTTCAACATGGTGGCTTGCGTCATTTGTTTGATATTTTTATGTCGGGATGTTTAGAGCAGGGAGATGGTAGCGAATGGCAGCAGGACTGTCTCGCTAGTTTATTGAAGCAACTGTGTCACTTAGGTGTTGTTAAAGAAGAAAAGAAACGAAGCAAAGTGGACAAGTTGCTTGTACCTAAACTAAGTGAAGCAATGCTTTCTATGATGAACGTAGACGCTGTCATGGCTCGAATAACGAGTATACTAAACGAAGCTTCTTTGCCCAGGGATCCGAATCATTATAAAACAGGACTTTTCGGAAGATCTCAAGTCATACATTATACTATGGCTTTATTGGTTTGTTGGGTACACAGTGATGAAACGGTCAGGCAGTATCTTTTCTCGTCTGCAGAACCCTTTGGAAAAACGTGGTTGCGAAGATTGGTCTTGGAAGATCCAGAACCAGCAGTGAGAAGGGAAGTTTGTACAGCGTTATATAGATTATGTCTAGGCACTACCGGAGCTGAAGACGACAATTCTGATGTTTCTACCTTAATTGTACCAATGCTGAACACGTTATTAGAACATCTTGTAATTGCAGAAGCTATGCAGCCTTCCCATCGTAAACCAGATTTACCGCTACATTTACATCCAGTGCTCGATGATGGTAAAGAGCCTTACGGACCTGCCTGTAGAGATTACTTTTGGCTTGTTTGCCGATTAGTGGATTCTCTCCCGGAAGAAGCCATCAAAGAAAATTCAGATGATTCAAATTTAACGATAGATCTCGAGGCATTAGCAATAAGAGTAATCGATTCTGTTCTAAATAGAGAACATCTCGAAACGCGACACAATACCGTAGAAGATGACGGATTAGTTGGATTACTAAATCTTACTTGCAATATTATGACGCATAATCCACCTTGTAAACAGGGAAAAATTGGCCAAAATTTGTTACACGAAGTATTCGATTTTCTTTTCGCATTGCCAAATCCTCGATCGAAACATGTTCCAAAATGTAAAAGTCAAGTCTCTAGATCGGCAGCTTTTGATCTTTTGGTTGAGCTCGTTAAATCTGCTCCTGATAATTATAGAATCCTTCACGAGAAACTGATAGCTCAACATAAGCCTGGTCCTCATTCTCCATACCCATGGGATTATTGGCCACACGAAGATGGACGTTCCGATTGTGGATATGTCGGTCTGACAAACTTAGGTGCAACTTGTTACATGGCTAGCTGTATGCAGCATTTATATATGATGCCTCAAGCGCGTGTATCTATATTAGGTGCTGATTGTAATAGAGCGAATAAGCACCAGCTTACATTAAGAGAATTACAGAGGATGTTTGCCTATCTTTTAGAATCTGAAAGAAAAGCGTACAATCCTCGCAGTTTTTGTCGAGTATATACTATGAATCATGAACCTCTAAATACTGGAGAGCAAAAAGATATGGCTGAGTTCTTTATAGATCTCGTATCCAAATTAGAAGAAATGACATCAGATTTAAAGAATTTGGTGAAAACGCTATTCTGTGGTGTAATATCTAACAATGTTGTATCACTAGATTGCGAGCATGTGAGCAGAACGCTGGAAGAATTTTATACTGTGCGTTGTCAGGTCGCCGACATGAGAAATCTTTATGAAAGTTTAGACGAAGTTACAGTTAAAGACACTTTGGAAGGAGACAACATGTATACATGTTCGCAGTGTGGCAAAAAAGCAAGAGCAGAAAAGAGAGCGTGTTTCAAGAAATTACCACATATACTGTGCTTCAATACTATGCGCTATACGTTTAATATGGGAACTATGTTAAAGGAGAAAGTAAACACACATTTTAGTTTTCCATTAAGATTAGACATGTCTGGATACGTCGAGAAGAAACTTATGCCGCAACATTATCAAGAAGAAAAAAAAGCATCTGAGAAAAGAAAATCTGAAGGAGATTGTCAAACAGCGTTAGAGAATGATACTGAAGAAGAAGAAATGGAACACTATCAATACGATTTAATAGGTGTAACAGTTCATACTGGGACAGCCGATGGTGGACATTATTATAGCTTTATTAGAGATCGCACGTCCCCTAATAAAGATAAGTGGTTTTTATTTAACGATGCTGAAGTTAAGCCTTTTGATCCAAATCAAATAGCAGCTGAATGTTTTGGCGGAGAAATGACAAGTAAAACTTACGATTCAGTTACAGATAAATTCATGGACTTTAGCTTTGAAAAAACAAATTCTGCTTACATGCTTTTTTACGAATGGTGTGCCGATCCTGGGGATCAAGCAAAGGAAGACGAAGCTACTGTTTCCAGTCCGAATGGACGACAGCCTTCTTCACTAGTTCATAAGAATACTAATAAATTACCACCTTTAGAACTGAACAAAGAACTTGAAGATTGGATATGGCAAGATAATATGCATTTTCTGCAGGATAAAAATATATTCGAGCATACATATTTTACGTTTATGTGGCAAATATGCGGCTACATACCACAAACGTTACTTTCCGTGCAACCTGATATAACTGAGATGTCGGCGGATCTTTCAACATCGTTCTTTATGGAAACATTTATCCATGCTAAAGAGAAACCGACTATGGTACAGTGGGTAGAATTGCTAACGAAACAGTTCAATAGTTCAGTTGGTGCATGCGCTAGATTCCTTGAAAGAATGGCTGGTGATTCATGGTGGCCAATTCAAATTCTAGTCAAATGCCCTAATCAAATGGTTAGACAAATGTTTCAAAGGCTATGCATTCATGTGATACAACGATTGCGCGCTACTCAAGCACCTTTGTATCTTCTTTGCGACGAAGAGAATGATATAAACACTGTGGGGACACGATCATGCGTAACAAGATTCGTAAGAATGCTCTTATCTCTCATGGAACATGCGAAACAACATTTGAAACATCTCACTGAATATTTTAGTTTTTTATATGAGTTTAGTAAAATGGGCGAGGAAGAAACACTTTTTCTAATAAGAGTACAGGCTATATCAACAATGGTAAACTTCTATCTCGGGCACAAGACACACGAATTTGTTGATGCAGTTAGCGAAGAAGAGGAGGAGGAAGAAATTGTCGCCATGCCAACGGAGAAGTTAAGGCCCGCCTCTTTAGATAAAATGATCACCTTGATAGCAACTTTGGTTGAACGTAGTAGAGGACCTGATCACAGATTAGCATTGTCTCCTGCGGATCTTAGCGCTGTAGCTGGAGGCAAAGGATTTCCCTTTTTATACCAACAAACACGAGATGTTATTAATCTTAACCAAACGCGAAACTTAATTCAATCCTTGTGTCGCTGGAATGACAGATTAGCAATACACATTGTAACAATGATATTTCAAGCTATAACTAAGCATACAGACATGTGCCAACCATTCTTCAAACTTCTGACACTACTGACAGAAAGTTCAGGACCGAGCGGATTACCTTGTATGACACAGTTGATTTTGGGAAGAGTATGGGAGGCAGCTAGAGTCGCACCACACGGAGCACTGGAATGGTTGGCTTTAGCTGTAACAAGAAGCAAGCTCGCACATGCTTGGGTGTTACAGGGATTAGACACATGGTTGCAGCATTTCCTGTTGGAGCATTCAAATCAAAGAGTTCGCGCTGCAGCCGCATTTCTTCTCGTATCATTGGTTCCATCTCCCCATTTCAGACAGGGCTATCGTAGTGCCCACAGGCTGGGTTTAGGATGCAATACCTCTAGAGAATTACAACTATCACCAGAAGCTACTTTGATCTTGCATCAAATATATACAGCACTACTAAGACTACTCCAACCTGCAAGACATTATATCGATATACAGACTCATGGTACGATGAAACTCACTGCCTATTTTGCATTGCTCACATATTGTGTTGTTTCCAAGACGGAAAAGTTAATGGTAAGTACAGTATAATATTATACTTCGTAACAGAATTATGTGACAATACCTGGTTTTCAGTTCGGTCAGTATCTCAATGATTTATGGACACTATTTCATCCTAAACTTTCTGAGCCTAGCATTCCGGTGCACCATAACAAGCAAGCTGTACTGTTGTTTTGGTATCACGTTTGCTCAGATTGTCCAGAAAATGTTGCTCTTATATTACATAATCCGCATATAACTAAAAACATTGCATTTAACTACATACTGTAAGCATTGCCTTTCTTTAGACAGTGGCAGAAATTAGATCATCTTCTTTAACTTGTACATATTTTTTTAGAGCTGATCACGAAGACCAGGATGTGGTATTATTTAACAGAGTAATGTTACCAGCCTATTATGGTTTGTTACGACTTTGCTGCCAACAATCACGCACTTTCACCAGACAATTAGCTGCGCATCAAAATATTCAATGGGCATTTAAAAACATCACACCTCATCCTACTCAATATTCAACTGTAAGATTCATGCTTATAATATAACATGAACTTGTACAATTTATTACATATCATATTCTTTCTATTCATAGGCTGTAGATGAACTATATAAGTTAATGCAGTTATTAGTTGCAAAGCACCCCGATCAAACAGAACAAGAAGAAGCTGAAATCGCATCATTTAGGAGAGGAACATTGTCATCTTATTTACAAGGATTAGATGGACGATCATGTTGGGCTACATTGATCTCTGCATTTCGGTAAAACATTTAATATAATTCTTTTTCTAGCACGTGATTTAACAACGTAAATTGAATATACATCCACTAATTCATATTTTACAGTATCCTCATTGAATCGGATGATGATCGTTTGTATGTTGTATATAACGGTGGATTAAGTATGGCTCTGGAAGCATTTCATATGCTACACATTATGTATCACGAAGCAACAGCATGTCACGTCGCTGGGGATTTAGCTGAACTGATAGCCATTATTGTGGAATTCGTACGATGCATCAGAACCGCAAGGGACGGCCCCGACGCGAGAAATATATTGGCGAATTGCAAAGAATGGCCAGATATTTTGCGAAAATTAGCGACGTTGTTGAATACCTACAATCCTTCAGACATGCGAAATCTTGCTATAGATCTTCTAAAAGAGCTTGTTATGCTCGTCCCTGCTGAAGCTATATTAATTTTAGCACCATTGCTCTCACACTGCCATGCAGCTCTTCAAGAGTCTCACGCCGCTGTTCCACCTGGTCCATATCTTCCAAGAAGATCTACTCCACCTGGGAAGATGCCTACTCGGCCTGCTAGGCCGATGGTTCAAATGGCAGTGCCACACTCCCAGTTGGAAGCATCGAAAGGAGTAGATCCAGAATACGATAGCGCCTTGCTAGAGTTTTATTTGCCGTATCACGAACTCATCGACGTAATGTGCAGATTAGCAATCAACAACGACTGCATGACAGACACATTAGTTAATTTGAGCGCTATGTTAGGATTCGAAGGTGAGATATTAGTCGTGAAACCTTATGAAACATATTGCTGTTTATAACCAAAAGGTTTGATTACAGGTGTCCCATTACACTTAGCGCTGTTTCCTAGACTATGGTTAGACGTTCATGCAGCTACACACATTGACAGAAAACATATTGCATCTCTTCTTTGCTCTTCCTATACTGTAGACTATGTAGATGCTGTGCTACTGGATGAGAGGTCGTCGTTAGGAGTGCCAGCTATCCACGCCTTTCTCAAGACTTTCTTTCCCAAACTTGCTAACCATGTACTGACTGAACAAACCTGTTTACTTATCGACAACTTAGTTAGCTCCATGGTGGCAATGGTGGAAGCGGTTGACATTCAAGCATCTGCGCACAGATTAACCGGGGATTTAAGAGCGTTAGCTCTTGTCTACAGCAGCAGTACAAGACTGAAACCACCATCTAGTTTGCTACCAGCCCTAGAGACTCTGTTATCTCGAACTAAAGCCATTAAAGTGAAAGAATCCAGTCAACAGGAAATAGAAGCACCCTCGAAGAAACGGAAGTTCAATGTTAGTGAAGACGGTGAAACAACTGATAAGGAATTGCATTTACCAACTAAAGAACATAACGAGCAGAAAAATGTGTCTGATATAGAAGTCGAAGAGAAAGATAAAACAGAAATAAATGATGTGGCTTCTTCCGACTCTGGAGATGACAAAACCATATCAAGGCACAAGAATAATGTTCAGTCGGAAAGTATTCCTACGAGTGGCAGCACGGTATCACCAAGTTTAATCGACACCAACAATTGTACGAATCAGTTAAGATGTTCACTGACTAATGTCTCTTGGCTTGAAATGCTGGAGAAAACAATAGTTGATCTACAAATGATTGTGCAATTGCAAACAAAGAGCAATTAATTCTGTATATGTTTTCGAATGGTGCTTTTATGGCGTAGAAGCATATAATACAGGACTGAGTTCACGTGTAATTGTGTGTGGTTCTCCTTAAGATAAACGGTACAAACGTTCGTTCGGTTATGTGCGTTTCAAATTTAGATGAACAAATTTTAGTGCGTTTGTGTTCCATTAAAAAGTAAAAGAAAAAAATAGATACATATGTCACTGTATATGTATCGAATGAATGCGATTTATTTTCCAAATGTAGGCGAATAAGATATTTTTTATCGGTTTAAGTTATACTAACATAAACGAAATAGAGAGAAAAAAAAGAAAAGAAAATATGGATCAGAATCGAATGATTTTCATTTTAAATAATAAATGTTCGTTAGTGCTGTGAGATCACCTATCTCTTGGCAACATATTTACATGCACTTTGGCATGTGCAACAATACAAGCCGCCCAGTATTCATTAACAGGAATTGTGAAAAGCCTTGAGATAGTATAAGAGTTATGATACAAAAGCTTTATTAAACCTATTAATCATTTTTTCTGTACTTTGTCTCGACTTTTGAGGGGTTTCACAGGGTTCTTTAAGTTTTTCAAGGTAAAGTATAATAATAATAGTATTTTTTCAATCAAGCTTCGGAGTTGTCTATGTTTAAATATTTACACATTGATCTAGAAGCTGCATTAACTTGTCATTGTAACATACTTTCCATTGTATTCTAATGTGTTGTTTAAATGATGATTAATCATGTAATTTATAAATGAGTACTTTTATCATATATATGTAGATCATTGCACGTCTTTCCAACTAATTTATATATGATAATATTATGCTATTTTGTTCCCTTGTATTTGATATAATGTGCATATAAATTAGGGAATACTTTATTTATTTTTTTTTCTGTTATATAAAACATACCATAACAATTCTTTTAGATTTAATTTTGATGTCGCGAATGTATTTTGTTGCATTTATAATTTTCACTTCCTACAAAATTTTCGTAATCATTTACGTTTCATGATAAGGATCACGATTATTTTATTATTTTCTTTTGTAAAACAAAAAAATTAACTTTAATTCAAAAATAAAAAAGGAAGCTTCAATTACTCTCTACCATTCGTAATTCGCACTAAAACTTTTTAATTATGATGATTATAAATAAAAAATTATAATACTGGCAATATTGGTAGATTACTCTCTTTTTTGTTGTATGGCAAAAACAGAAATAAAGACATCTCACATCACAAATGAACAATCGTGAAATTTTTAAATAATTCGACAAATAAGAAAAATTACAAGGGAACGTTTTTATGATAAAAATTTCAATGAAAGAAAATCGGAAACATATCCATTACAAGATCTACACTCTTCATTTACATACGTATTCTACTTCGTTACTGTAACATCAAATAACTGTATATCATGGGCAAAAATTAATTTTTATTTTTATCATATATATTTTTTCTATTTTTTGAGTTGTTCTATAGTTGAATTACTTCGTCGCTGTTCGTCGAACATTTTCAGAATTTCATATCTAAGTTTTAAATTTTTTCGATGATTCTCTGTTTAAGAAGCAAATGCAAGAGTATAGTTGCTCGTAAAACAGTATTTGCACCAATATATATTTCAAGAAATGTGTTTCATTTTGTAGTTCATTTTAATTTGTACTAGTTCAGTATGTCAACGAATCTACTGAACGTATTCTAATCATCAAGCGAAATAGATTCCTTGAAATATTGCCTTCGAGGTATCCAAAATACTGTTTTACCTAGCTAAACTAAAAGAAATCGTGATTTATTGTATACGCTTATACGTGGTGAGTGCATGCACACACATTCACACAGAGACAGACATGTACACACGTATAATAGCCAGAAGCACGTTCTCGTCGTCATAATTTGAGCTTAATTGTCAAACGATGGCACTAAAGTATATCTCGTCCAATTTAAAGTTCAAGAATTACCATGTGTGTTTACAAATTCGAGGATACGCGTAATCGACGAATGACTGAACAGCGAAAGCGAGACGAATGTTAAAAAGTAAGATTGTACGGTGTTCTTGTGCGAGATACTTGTTTCTTCAACGCGTTAACGTTACTTAATTAGCTAAGATGGGAAGACAATGATCTGAACGAATGTTTTTTGGCAAATATCGAAAAATGTTCAAAAAAAAAGGTCTGAGACTTTGGGGGCTTATTATTCTCACTAAGAAGAGTAAAAAAAAGTGAGCCCCTACAGTCTTACACTCTGTATAGTATTCAATTTCTTTCAATTTAAGCTCTGATAAAACAAATACGAATCAACCTTAAAAGGTGATTCCTGTACTCTATAAGCTCGTTGCTGGTAACGAGTCGCAAGATTCTAGCGAGTTGAAGACGGTACATCTCGTTCAGTATCCCTCGATCATTCTACTTCCTTTTTAATCCAATTCGGTAGAAATTGTACAGAAATTTCTTTTTTGCTTTTTCCCAAAATGATAGACCGAATATTGTACTACTTCAAAAAGTTTTCGTTACTCACCAAAAAGCATTCATTCGAGTCGTTACCGTTTCCAGTGTAAAGTGACCACGTCTCAAACAGTACTTCGAACGATGTTGATCTGCTTACGAACGAGAAGCAACGTTTCGCGCAATGTAAAACAACAGCTTTTGAATGCAGCTACCGATGGCCATATTTTATTGTCATTACCTTCTAGGATGCGAATGCGATAAGTATTTAAAAAACGAGGAAGAAGAATGATGTGTAAGCGAGATCGTTGATGACAAGCTTTCTCGTGTGAGTGGTTTTTTCCAAGGACGTTTTAAGTGTCACATTCTATTAAGGAAGTTCGTTCTCTTGGTATATTAACATCGTTAATGAATATCATGAAAAACCAAACACGTTGGGTAGATTTCACAGGAAACCAAATAAGTACGTTGGTGTCCACTTTATTGTCCGCAGTCCAGTAGTATACATGAACATTTATCTTAGAGGAAGGCTTGAGAGTTCTATTAAACGAATACGAAAGAACAAGAGTGACTGACGACGAAATCGAGACGAACTCGGTTGGGATCGGTCGATAGGTTATAAAAAGAAATATACTTAAGTATCGAAACACCTCTTTGAGGATTTTGTTTATCTTAGATACGCAGCTCGAAACTCACTCTGAGACCCTTTTTCTAAGAATTGATGAGGATAGTGGTGGATGCTAAAGTGGGCACCACTGTACTGGTATCTGTTTCATAAAAGCACAGTAGGACCTTAATGAACTAACTTAATGGTCAGATTAAAAATTGAAATAGCCTATTAATGACCCATTTTTGTATGTTCTGGAAATTATTGTGATACTTCAATTTCAAATTTTTCTAGTGTCGTACATTTCAGTCAGGGTCCTATTGTACTTTTATCGTTAATTGATTAAATAATCGAGAGGGATATCAAAGATCGTGGATAATTATGACTCGGTTAATCGAGGACCTACTGTACCGTGTAACGTTTCAAACTGTACTTCTAATATTCGACGTATTAAGTAATTGTGATGGGAATACTGTGATTAGTGATTCTTAGGTCTATTTCCGCTAATTTACAAAAAGAAAAAGAGGAAACAAAACTAAATACGGACGCGATGAGACTTGTTCGTACACGCACAGACGTTACAATGAATTTTCCACTAAATCAAGTATTTTTAACAGTCATATGTCGATGATCGATTTAGTTCAATAGAATCGGAAATATTGTAATAATCGAAAGCTCGAAAATAAGGTGAAAGAAACGGACATGCAAAGAGACGTATAGATCGTATAGAAGTACGTGCGTGAGAAGCATTTACATTTACTTTTAATATTCGAATCGTGACGAATGCCTTTGTCTTATGAAACGCGTTTCGATAATCTCCGTATTTATAAATAACAAAAGAAGGAAAAAACGAAAGAAAAAGATAAAAAATACGATACACGTGATAGAACGCTTGTGCTTTCGAGTAATTCAATTCGGAGGTGGTTAAGACTGTATAAAAAAAAATACAACTTGGGGGCGTACTAAAAGATACTTTCATCATTTTATCAGTCTTCCGAACGTATCGGAACTATTTCGCCAGATTTGTATCTTCAGCATGTGTTTACATTTATGTATTCATTTATATATTTAAGGTGTATAGTTTTTGATCGATGATAAATAAAGTCTTTTCATTTTAAACTTTATCATAAGAAAACGTTTTTGTTGCTTCTGAGTCCTCGCGAACCGATTCATCTGTATTTTATTGAAAACAGATCACTGATGATCAAAGTACTATAATAATCTTAAATTCGAGTATAGAAGTGGACACTTTTTACATTGATTTTGTATTCTATATTATCAAATTTCAAAAAAATTAAACTGTTTCTTTACTGGTGGACTAAAAAAATTAAAACTTAATTTTTTTTAATAAAATTGTTTTGTGGTATTCCTCATTTTTCCCCTTACTTCGTTTTTAAAAGTATGCAGTTATCTACTGCGGCTTATTTGCCTCTTCGTTTACATATGTGGTAGTATGTGCACACATGGGGTTCCGCATAAAGTACCGCATAACTTTATCTGTGTGCGTGCGTAAACTAGACAGTGCTCGACAGTGACAGTATTCTAATTTCATTTCTTATCGCTATCAGGCCGTGTATATAAACCGTACTCATTAAAGTACTTTTTTTTAACAAAATGCTCAACACTAGGAAAATTTCAAATTGAATTATAAGCGCACAAAAAGGAAATTGATTACGTATACAGAATGGACAATACGCGATCGCCTATGGATAACCTCTTTAACATGCTGTCAGGCTTCAGCGCGGGTCACGAAAAAGCTTTGAAGCAGGGCATTTACAATGCCGTGGCATTGTTTCTGCTATGCTTGGTTTCGGCAGCTGGGTACGGACTGTACATTATATTACGTCCATTCGTAAAACCCCTGATCTGGGCCCTGTTATGTGGTTCCGTTCTATTCCCTTTCAAATGTTCATTAACTACTGTTGTACAGTCATGGTTCGAGGAAACAGAAGCATCTCACACACCTCTGATCATAAACTTAACGCTGTTGCCCATACAAATTATGGACAAGATCTCTGATAGTCTGGGAACATTTCTATGGGGACATATTAAATATATCACTGGTATGCTCTTAGCTGGAACATTGGTCTTTGGTTTATGTAATTATACACCTACTATATTGTCTTGTCTTGGAGAAATATGGAGAATATGTTCAATCTTCAATACCATTCTTGGATTCTTCATAACATCGTGCAATATTTATACGGTACTTATTCAAAATTTCATTAATGGTGTATAAAATAATGATGCATCAATGAGCTATATAACTGTTATTTTGTTACAGATTATTGTTATACTTGTGGGACACTTGATTACGTTATATGTTTATTGGACACCGAGTAATTCTACTTATTTCCGTTATGTTTCATTTGTTGTATGGTTCATAATTAGTTTATATCTTTCCAATATACTGGGATCTTATCAAATTGTTATATTTTTAACGTTACAAGTATTATACTTGGTAGGATTTGTTTATGAAGTAGTATATATTATGGAGAATGAAGAGTTAGAAGGCAAATATATGACTTTTGTGGAAGCAATGCACTTTGCATTAACAAATAATGTAACTATAAGTGCTCAAGAAGACACATTAGCTCCATTAAAGAGTGAGGAGTCAAAGGCAAATATTGTTGAAAAACAAAACATAGATGTTGGAACAAGCAATACAGATCAAGAAAATACAAAAGCTGCTTCCACTTCAGTAATGCCAGATACTGGTGTTAGTTCAAAGTTGTCTAAGAAATCAATGTCACTGGATGCTGGTGTTGGTATAGCATCGGCAAGTCACAAATCACGACCTACATTGAATGTTCCATCTAATAATATGACATTACGTGAACGCTATCTTTTAAGAAGATTGAAATCTGAATTAAGATTAACAATAGATATAGATAATGATAAAGTTGATACAGATAAATACATGTATGGAGCATTGTATGCCTGCATTTGTATGCTTTTGTGGAAACACAGGTGGATGATATATATTTTGATGATTCCCACAGCTATTTATATTATTAAGCAATTTGGTATATATTTTGGATTATGGAAAATGATAAGAAATCAATTTAACATTTGTATAGAAGTTCTAAAAATATGGTGTATAAAGAGACAACAAGCGCTTTTACCAGCTAATGTTAGAGGTTTATACAAAGTTGGAATTATTATTGATAAAAAGTTGACAACAGCTTTGAAAGTTTCAGTTGATACTGTTGCAACGACTGCTGTGATTGTTGGATTAGTTGTGTTTACTACTTGTGCATCTATTTTTATAACAATACAGGTACTATATATATGATATCTTATAGATTCTTTTATTATTTCAATTGGTTCTCATTGCAGGTTTATACAGAAAGTATGCATCTTATTCAAATTACGGGAGAAATACTTAATTCATCTTTAATAAATAATCCAGATATTGATTGGTTACCAGAGGAGTGGGAAAATTCAGTTAATAGTGTGTTGGATAATGCATATACATATGGCCGTGGTGCTATTTCTGACGGAGTAAGAAATATACATATTTTTTATTATTGTATATATCTTCTTAATAATTCGTAATGTGTTATTCAGATAAAAGGTTTGGTGAAAGGTTTAGATCCTGTAAAAGCTGAGCAAATGGAAAAGAAAGTTTTGGAACTTTGGGACAGGCTTTATCAAGCATGGATGATGTCTAATGAAAGTCCAGAGTTTATTGGACCTACTGTGGATGTTACAGCAGCCTATTCAGTGTGGGAAAGTTTCAAAGAAAGTTATGGAAAAACACCTCTACGTAAGATTTTGCATTTAAAATAGAAATCTGTATAGAAATTTGTTTGATATAATGTACATGTTTTTGTGCAGAATTATTTAATATGACCAGCATACAAAATTTTGTGAAAGAAAATATCGGAACCTTCGTGTCAGTATTGGATTCTGTTTGGAGCATTGTTAAGGGCAACATGTCTGTGATATTAACAATTTTTACTGAATTATTTTATATTGTACTCATAAGTGGATCAGCAGTACTCAATTTTGCATTAAGCATGGTAAGTAGTTAATGATAAAAAAAAGTTAAAATATTTCCTATAAAAAAACTTCTTTTTATTTTAGATAGTGTTTTTCACGACACTCTTTTATCTACTTAGTTCAAGTAATAAAACTTACAAGCCAATTGAGCTAACTGCAGTTTTTAGTCCAATTAGCTGTCACAGGTAAATTTTAACATTTATATTAACATATTCTGTAAAATGATATTACAAGTCTCTGTATAAAACATCTATTTTTTATTAACAAGCATCCTTCATGTCGAGGGGTATGTTATATCATAAGAATCTAATTGTATATTTATATACTGATTAATGCAGAAGATTGTACTACCTTATTCACTTGCAGATACGCTATGGCATTACAAGAGGCAGTGATTGGAGTATTTGCCGCGACATTTAAACTTGCTTCATTTTTCGGCATGTGGACTTGGTTTATACATAACATGTTCCAAGTAAAAATTGTTTATTTGCCGTCTACTTTTGCAACAATTCTTGGAGCTATACCATTTCTGGATGCATATTTTGCCTGTATCCCAGCCACTTTGGAACTTTGGTTTACTCGAGGACCTATGATCGCTATTCTGTTCTTCATGTTCCATTTCCTTCCCTGTAATATTGTCGTAACAGAATTTTATAAAGAAATTAAAGGGTATAATAATTATTTAAATACGTATTACGATTTTTGTATTTTATCTTTAGGTTCCTCTTTTTAATTAAGCTTACTTTCCATTTTAGAGGGGGACATCCTTATCTGACAGGCCTTTCTATAGCAGGTGGAGTTTTCTGCTTAGGAGTAGAAGGCACAATTTTTGGCCCATTGCTACTATGTTGCATCATGGTAGCAATTAATTTAAGCCGTCGTTATCTTCATTCACCTTCAGAAGAAGTGATGCCTACGTATTCTGAAATCAAACATTAATATGGATAGAAACGCTGCGCAACAGGGGAGTAATTGGACCTCATAGATAATTTTTTTAAATATAGAGCATGCCAAATGCTACCACTCATGAATGCCTTAAATGAAGCTTAGATTGCAAAGAAAGCTTTAAACTTAGATCTTCCATGGTAACAGCCTACGATTTATAAAGAATATGAAAAAAATGAACTAATTTTCTAGTCTTTAGGAATGTTTTTTGTATGATTTTTATATTTAATTTTTTAACATTGTTTTAATAGAAGTATATAATACTAATATGATCAAAGAAAGTTACATGTGATAAGAAATCTTTATTTACACTTATTAATATAAATATTAATAACTTTTAAGTTATTAATAAGTTTTTACGATATATACTAATGTAAAAATATAAATATATGAAATATATATCTTTTGTTTAATATTTTTTCATAATACACTAACTTCAGTATTATTAATTTTATTTCGTTTTTGCTCTAACAAAATTTTTGTCATGTAATTAAAAAATCATTGTTAATAAACTTTATAAAAATTTATTGTACGGCGATTGATACATTCATAAATCAGTGATCAAACATGACGAATTTAATGTACACGATAATTGGCATAACTTTAATTATATTTATTATTCTTATTGCATTTGAAGTTTATTTACACCGTGAAACATATTTCCCACGAAGGACATAATGTTACTCCTCAAATACCCAGTAATGTTTTAGTAATAAACACATCAGTTTTATTTGAATCGTAAATGTCTGAAAGTGTAACGATCTTTAAACTTTCTTCAAATAACGTGAGTGTAATTGCTTCGAATGCATGGAAGATGATTCGTTTCTTATTTTCAAACATGTGGAAACCATTTTCTGAAAAACGACCCCAAATATTACCAGCCTCCAACCACACAAAAAGTGCTATATTGTCGGTCATCAGTTCAAATTCAATATCTAGATAGTTAGAATATGTTCCAGGTACTTGATTATCAGTCACATTTATCTGAAACATTATACTTCATGTTGAATATGAATAACGTTTGTTACTTTTTTTCAGACTTAAACATCTACTCACAGAAATATTCGCAACCGGTAATACAACATTTTTGAATCCAGTAACTGGATATATGTAATTGATCGGTGCTATTCGAGATCCACTATGGTCTTTTAAGGTGAGTGTTGTAATACAATTACTCTCTCCAATTGTATTAAGTCGATATTCATCAAATGATGTAGCATTTAAAAGCCATGAGTCCTCCAGTATTTTATCATCAAGTTTAGTTGCTGCATTTGCTTTCTAAAGAGAGAAAAATTGTCAGTACAAAACGTAAATAAAAGTGAAAGATATACATGTATGTACTTACTATAGTTATATTGCTATAAGTGCGTGATTGAATAGGCTTCATACTGTTCAATCTATAAAGATTAATTTCCAGAGTAATATTTCTTACAGGATCTAATTTATCAGAAACGATATAAAATGAAAGATCCGTATTTGTAATGTAATATGTGATTATAATGGGTGCAAAAAATTCTTTGGCATAATAATGAAGCATTTTCCATCTTCCATCGAAGTCTAAAAAGGATTACACGATTAGCCCTTATCGGATGATGCTTGGGTCCGAATGAACCCCAAATATTTAGCAATCTTACTTTTCTTATAACTATTATTAGAAATAAAAAATAGTAACATTAAATATGTATTCACTATTCAGTTAGTTACCTATAGAAGACCATGATGGAGCTTGCCAGACATCATTTAATTGCCAATACAATGCGCCCATTGTCATTCCTTCTCCAATTTTATTCAATTCAGACATTGACTGTCGATAGAACTCAGTTTGAATCTTCATAGAAACAGCCTGATTGATCTGACTTAAATATATGAAGTTCATCAAATCTTTCACCCTGTTCTGAGTTTCAGGTATTTTAAAATTTTCCAAAATAAGCTTCTTCAAATATAATGTTCCAAATAACAAGTGTTGACGATGTTTCATAAAGCTACTATTTATGTTTAAATCAGCAATTGTGTTTATAACTGGTAGTATAGTATAAATTGATGGTAACGATTGAAACCCATATTCCGATGAAAATCTTGGTCGAGGATATTGATGCATATTCCACCCATTAAAGAGATAATTATAATAGTGATCTGAAATGATATTTTATTAAACCACAGCTATTAGTTCTATGTTAAATAAAGAAAATGTGTGCTACCATCTCCATAAAAGGTTGAATATGGATTTTCTCCTATATAATTGTACTGTTCTGCATATAATCCATTGCTAGGACTAGATACTACAAACGGTCGGGTAGAATCCAATTCTTCAACTTTCTTCTTGATTAAATTTACATAAAGTTTAATGTAATCAGCTTTATATATTTTTGCAGAACCAGTTCCATACCAATTTCCATACAAAGCTGCTTCATTTTCATTATTTCCTGCCCAAAGTACGATACTAGGGTGGTTTTTTAATCTTTGTACATTTTGTACAATTTCCTCCATGACTGAATTAAGAAATTGCTCTGTAGTAGGATACATTCCACATGCAAACATAAAATCTTGCCAAATCATGATTCCATACTCATCAGCCATATCATAAAATAATTCAGATTCATAAACACCACCTCCCCACACTCTCAGCATATTCATGTTTGCTTCCTTAGCGGATCTCAGTAAATGTCTAATTGTGTTTCTTTTAGCACCTAGTTCAGGAAATACGCTAGCTGGAATGAAATTGCTACCCTTTGCAAATATTGGAATGCCGTTTATTCGAAAGTAAAAACTTAATCCCTTTTTAAGTGGCTCTTGTATCAGTTCTACTGTTCTAAAACCAATATGCATCGTTTTTTGCTTTACATTAGTAGGTGTGGCCACAGTTACAGTCAACGAGTAAAGAGTTTGATTACCATAACCATTTGGCCACCAATTGTGCACAAATTCCTGTAGTAAAATATTAACTTCTTTATAAAAAATGTACATTAATTATTTATACGTTATTTTGCTTCTGTACCAGTGACATACCATAGGTATTTCTAGAGGGACAATCGTTTTGATGTATTTATTAGTTGCATTTAAAGCAATAATAATAGATTTATCAATATTTAATTGTTTATGAACATGAAGACTAGATGATATGTAGCAGGGTACAGAATTGTTATTCCGTAACACAACTTCAAGAAATATTGTTGCTGTAACATTCCAAATATTCCCTTTTCTGTATACATCTGTTGTGACATCCATGATAGAAAATTCATCTACTGGAATCAATTCTACACTTTTCCTGAAATATTTTTTCCACAGTAATTATCAAGTGATGATCTAAATTATATTAAAAACTGATTTTAATACCAAATGCCCATTGAAGGAAAAGCTGGACCCCAATCCCATGAGAAACTTGCTTGCATTTTTCTTATATGATTGACATGGCATTCCCCATTGTAACTGTTTGGCACACACTTTGGAGGAACAATATAGTTTAATGCTTGTTCATTGTATAAAATTTCAGCTTTCTTAACAGCAGAAGAAAACACAACCATTAACAAATTCTCTCCTTCCTGGAAGATGAACATTAAATGTTAATTCCTGAAACATTTGTAAAAAAAATGGTTACTTACTTTCAAATATCCTGTTGCATCAAATGTATATTTTAAAAACATATTTGATGTTAGCCCAATTTCCTGATGATTCAAAAAGATTGTAGCAAATGTATCCAATCCATGAAAAACTAACATTAGTTTAGGAAAATTCAACAGAGTATCATCCACTGAAAAGCATTCATTTTGAAATTATTTCATTTAAACAAGCTAGAGTTTTCATGTTAGGAAACACAGCAATAAAATATTTCATTACCATAAAAGTGTTTTATATAAGTAACTGACTGATTACCAATCCAGCGATTGTTTATGTCATTACTTCCCATGAAATTGTTTGGTATAATATTAGCCCTTTCCAAATCTGTATAAATACCTCCTGGTACAGTTGCAGGGAATGTAATTTCTATAAAAATATTATGTTAATAAATTGTAGAGTTTAGATCACTTAATATATTGAAATATTGTACACTCACCATGGTCAGATTTATTAGTGGTAATTTTACCTAAAGCAAGAAACAGTGTAATTATTTATTAACAATACAACGTATAACGAAACGTTTGATATAAAATATTAAAGTATACCTGTCCATGAACCATCTAAGGTTATGGATAAAGCTTTAGTGTTAATTAAAATTACAGTTAATGTGGATAGGAAAATCTTTCCCATGATGCTTGAAGACAATTAATATTTTAACAACGTATAATTTTGTTCTTAATAGAATTTATATGATACTCTAAGATATATTACTTATCTTATTTCTTTGATACATCTGCATTCAATAACACTTTTGCTTATCACAGTAGATAAAAAAGCAATGTTTTAAGTTTACATTGTTTTATGTAAGAGTATATAATAGCTAAACAATTTATTATATTTGGCATACAGAGTATTATATATTAATGTTATTGTATGTAAATAGCATTTATTATAATTCTAGATATGCATAATACACACACATACACGCAGTTTGGGTTAAATGATCTAAGTATGCATGTAAATAGAATACTTTATTCACAAACAAGAATGAATATTTGTATAAAAAGTACATTTTATTATAAAGATTGAATTGAAGATTTATAAAGAATGAATTAAATGCTTAGGACAGTATGTAATACGTTTCTTATTTGTAAACGTATGCTATATATTTAACAAAATTCTATCATGTCTATTTTTATTTATCTGAATTACTTTTAAATATCAATTTAAAAAAAAAACACACAAATCAATAAATACTTCAATAATGAACGAATATACCCATATACTAATAATAACAGGAATGTTACCACAAACATAAGAGATAATAATCTTCAATCATATGCATCTTTTATGCATAAGTTTGCATGAAAAGTTAAAATTTTATCTTCACTGTTTCAATATACTTCAACAACATAACAGTACCTTATAAGGATTACCCTATCTTTTTATCAACATATAAATACATATGTACAATGTATATTAATTAAAAAAACAGAAGCAGCATTTGCTAATGTCTCCTTCTTTTATTGGAATGTACTCTACTATTAGATGGAAATTGCCCTTTGTAATCTATTTCTGAATCAGTTTGTTCACTAATTGGTCGGTAACAACGTACCGGTGAGTTAAGGATATTATCAATATCAGCATTAGCGTAGTCTGAAAAAGTATAACTATTTAATTATAAACGTCCGCTTTAGCTTCGAAAAGTGTACATTAAAATTCTTACCATCAAGTGATTCTTCTCGATGTTGCTTTTTTTGTAGACAGTTATTAACGTGTTCTTTGTAATGTGCATTATTAGTTGTTCTAAATATTGAACAAACATTACATTCGAGGACTGCGTCATTACTAAGATTTATTATTTTATTTCGAAATACGTTCGCACTGTTTTCATCTTCATTACTAGTTATGTATTGTTCACATTCGGCTGCATGTGCTTCTATTTTATCACTTGGGAAGGGTTCATCACAGATAGGACAATTTATACAATTTGTTAAATCATTCTTCATAATTTCCATTCGTTTAGTTACAGACGGACTGTTGTCCTATAAAAAAAAAAACGACATAATGTAAAAAATATAGTATAAGGAAAAATTCATAAATATTGTTTACCTGATATGATCTGTTTTCCTCATCAATTTCAATAATTTTGTTTTCATTTTGTTCGCGCAAACCTCGTAATTTTTCTTTTCCATCTTCAAAAATCTTCTTTCTACATTTCATATCCATTACATTGTTCCACTTTTTCCTTTTCTCTTCTCTGAATTTTTCTTTTTCCTCCATTTCTTTTTCTTTTTGTTGTTTTTCCTCTATTTGTCTTTTATAAAACTCTTCTCTTTTCCTTTTTTCTTCATTTTCTTTTTTCTGAGTTTCTTCCTTTTCAATTTCCATTTTTTTCTGCTTTTCCTTCTGTATTCTCTCCAAAATCTTGCATTCATTTTTTAGTCTATATGAAAGACCTTTCATTGGTAATGGTTTAATTTCTACGTTTTCTGAGTCTATTTTACTCGTATTCTTAATATTATCCTTTTCTAATTCTATTAAAATTTCTTCGTCAGTCAAAATACTACTTCTTCTTTTAGGTACTATGTTTATGGCACTTTGCTCCTCGTTGCTATTAGACGCTGATGAATCTTTAGCAGATATATTACTACTACATTTCCTTTTTTTGTTAATACATTTTCTAGGATTTGGCGGTATAATTTTTTTTGAAATTAATAAAGATATTTTGGGTGAGTCACATTTACTCGTTTCATGTTCCATGTTTATATCCTCAATTTCCATATCGTCAAAATCTCGACCGATATTTTCATTGTGTGAACACATTGTGTCATCAAAAATTGTTCCTACATGAGAACGCAATACTCTGCTTGACTTTTCATAAGTTTGAGTTTTCTTTTTTTTAACCGTTTTTTCGTCTTCATCGCTGTTATAATGTGTTGTGTTAGATGAAGAAGGGACCAATGTAGATTTACGTTTATTATATCGTTCGCTTGCATGTTTATTTGTACACTCCATTAGATTCTCTTCATTCATAATATTTGTTAATGGTTTTTTATTTGAACTACCTTTAGCAAGCCCCACCTACAGAAATGTTGAAAGAAGGATTAGAATTATATTAGATAAAATGAAATAGACAACTATTCTCATGTTTTTTTACAGAAATACAATTTATTCAAAAATTGTAGCTTACACTTTCCATCCTATTTCTTTATAAATATTTATGTTTACACATGTTTTTATAAATGAAATTTTCACAGTTTTTCTTTTTATAAAAAACATTAATCTGAGCATTAATTATGTTTATGCAAAGTAGCAATATTACATCTCTTAAATAGTTTTGTTATTGTACATTCCAAACTATACAATTATAGAAGAGATTTTGCCAAGGAAATTCTCTGTGATGTATTACTTAAATTCAATTGTAAATGTTGGTATTTGTTAATTATAGAAGACAATAAGTAGTATTAATTAATTACATATTTTTAACTTGAAAAATCAATGAACATCTTACATATTGAAATGGTGAATGTTTTTAGTGGACATTGAAATATATTAAACAGAAACTTCCTTATTGCATATGTATGTGTACATATGTATATGTTAATATATATACATATATATAATATAACATCAATTTTCCATGGCACAATATCATACTCAGAATATTCTCATGTATGTATAAGGAACAGATTACTTTCCAATACGTATTGAGGGGGTACGATCAGATATGTCAGGGCAGCAACATTACCGACAAAATTAGGCAAAAATAAGAGTTTACGCCCTGACAATTTTCGTTCTTATATGAGATGATTTTAAGCTAGGAGTGGATACATTTGAAAGAAGAAAGTTTAATGCAGCGCAAGTCAACTCGCGATTTAACGAAAATCTGTAATTTAGAGAGTGTTTTGAACGAAATCGCAAGTTGACTGCGCCGGGTTGTACTTTTTTCTGTCGAATGAACCCTTTCTCAATTCAAAATGTTCTCATATAAGGACGAAAAGTGTCAGGCCGTAAAACTATACCACAGTATCGCTTTTAGCTGGCTTATCGATAAAACAGAGCAAAAAATGTGACAAATTTAGTTGGGCTTTTGCGAACCAGGCGACGCCTAATTTGAAAGGCTGGAATCGGAATCTGTGGTACACAAATTGGCGATGCGAGTTACTGAAAATTTTCCCTCTATTACACACACCACCTTAGGAGTCGTATGTACATGAGCTTAATATAAAATCAAATTTATATGAAGATTGGAATAAAAAATAGAATAAAATAGAATAAAAAAAAAAGTTGCAGGTTTGAACGGGATTCGAACTCGAGCAATGATAAAGACACAGATAACAGGTATAGGATCCGTGCATTTTAACGTTCATCATTTCATTACGGTTACGAGGTGAGATCCTATACACGTCTGATGTTGCAGTTAGATTATGTATAATGAAGAAACAAATGCAGTAGATCACATGTATATTCAAAACAGTTGTGTGCGTTGGATACACCACCAGACACGCATAGGGAATTGAAATATCTCAATACCGTCGATTATCTGTCGCGATTTCGAGTAACAATCGGTCATGGTTCGGCTCGCGTTGCGCATCGCATCGCTCGCTCGTAGCCTAGCGCGTTACCACCTATGTATACATACAGGGTGTCCCGCGTAACACTGTACAGTCCATTATTTTCTAAATTGTTTACATGAAATTTTCATGGTAGAAGGGGGAAAATTGATTGGCTATAACAAATTATCTTTTAAGTTATTATTTTCAAAGATATGATACTCTGGTGCAGTTTTTTAAATGGAACTATATACTCTTTTTCAGATCACTTTGTAGTGCGTTTCAAGACAAATTCAACGACGTAGAAATAATGTATCTTTTTTCAAATGGTTTTCGAGATATTGTATACGAAAATTTAGTGTTTTTCAACACAGGAAAACCTGCTCGAGTAGAGAGCACTGCAGGAAGTCTCGCCTGCGCATCAAGTGCCACATGCCATACGTTGTCCCTTGAAACCGATACGGGAGGGTCTGCTGGATGAACGGTAGGCTCAAATTCTGGAAATGATTTTCCTGTGAACCCGACTACCATATCTTTGAAAATAATAATCTAAAAGATAATTTGTTATAGCCAATAAATTTTCCTCTGTATATGTGTAGGTATATGTATACGTATATGTATGTACACGCACACATATGCGTGATCTTCATATTAATATAAAAACGATATTTCGAAAAAGGGTCTATCTAGACAAAGGCATCGATGTGGGCAAACAATGAATAATATGAATGTAGTGATATTTAGAATGTGACACGTGTAAAAGTTATACACATACAAATAATATTTGTCGCTTGGTAAATACCACTACATTCACATGATTCAGTGCTATATTGAATCACTGAAAATATCTCAGCAATCGGAAACATTGCGCGTGGTTCGTGCTGCTTGCAGGGATTGGAAGCAATCGTCGGTCGCGAAGCATCGGGTTCACGTACCATAGCTCGTATAGTAGTGTGTGCAGTAGAGAGGGAAATTTTCTAAGCTACCTCCAGAATTCGAAATCATAGAACGGTTCCATCTTGCGTTCATCAGGCAGCCACGTGTCTGTGGGTAATACTATTCCTGTAACGAAAACTGTAATAGCAGATACCGACCTGACAATCTCAAAAAGTCACGTGTCTACCGTACCCTCTTAACGATATGACCTGTAAGAAATTGATTGTACGGAGGTACCCACCTGAATGGGTGACCCCCACTGAATTTTAGTATCGGAAGTACGATGCCAACTATGCCACAAATCTGCCGTTTCTTTCAAATGAACGTTTAACGCATGTAGAACTTTTTCAAGTGCTTCCGACGTTTGTGCATCTTTGCATAATCTAAACGGCATTGAATCTTGAACTACTGGCCGCTCTGGCGGTCGCAAAGGCACATCAGTTTCGCTGACACACGAATCAAGTGGGTTAATTTGCCATCGTTCCAATTTCTGATCACATTCAGAGTATGCATCCATTTTTGCCTCAGTATTATGACTACTATGGGAATCTTGTAAAGTATTTTTTGATTTTAATGTAACATGTCTATTCATGCTGTGAGAATAATTGTCTCTTATATTTAAATTATCGTGTAATCTGTCAAACATTTCATCACTGTCTAAGTTTTTACTTCTGCAGACAGAGCTTCTGAAGTCAACAGTTGTGGGTATAAGTTCAGGACTGCTACAGCTGTGAGTAGATATCCGATCGAGTATTGGTGATGCATGGCTTGGTCTAATCGAATGTATTGACTTAGATGTATCCATATGCTCCTGCATTTCCAATTCTTGTGCTAAATTTTTCTTGGGCATTACCTCTGAAGTACACTCATTTGAAGTTTGTGGTAATTCCTGAAAAATTATAATATCATGTAACATTTATAATTGCTTGTATTTTATACTTAAATTTACAGTAAAAATTTAGTAGTCAGTACAAGATGACAGTAGACCAACCTTCTGTGCATTTTTTTCCTCATTAGCCATATTTGCCATATCTTTTGATTCGTTAATAAAACCCAAAATCTCTTTCATGTCCTTATATGTATACCATGTCTCATACATTTTCATATCTGTGAAGTAAGTAGTTTTTTAAATCGGTTTTTAGCTTTTTAATGAGAAGGTAAAGATTAATTTTGTAATAATACACGATCAGTTACCTAAAAGCTCCCGCTTCATTTCTTCTTCTTCCTCCTCTCTTTCTTTCGCTGTCAACATCTCGGTTTTATTCCGTTCCATATTATCTGACATTTTTTCTCATAATTCGTGTGCTTCAATTAGTGATTATCAACAAATCTTCTCATACGCAACCTGAGATTTAACCTCAACGTTTACTTGTACTTGCAATTTTAAATTATTCCACATCACTATTCGATTAGTTTATGCATAACTGTATATAAAAATCGGTGAAAGTCACAAATAAATGTACTTAAAGATGAAAAATAATACGTTAAATTTACAGTTTGAAATATATTTTGACCACCAACATCGCGTATTTACGTCTCACTTTCACCAACTCACCATATCACCACTAAAGTTAAAAAGGGCTAAAACCACTGATTTGCATATGCGACTTCTAAGTGTACCGAAGCTTTGTTATTACTTGAATCGCGCCATTTTTTAGCATAAACCATATCCGCCATCTGAGCGGAGTCAGTAGTACTGTAGTACTAAGTTTCTTAGGTAAAAACAAATATGGCTGTCTCAATGGTCAAATCATGTACACAATTCAGGTAAATTTTTATATAAATAGTTTTAATAATAGTTGCACACTTCAGTTATATGGTTCTTAATTTATTTATTTTTCATTTAAAATAAGCATTTTATATTTCATTTGTAATATTATATATTAAACATAACCTTAATTTACTTTAATGTTATGATATAATAATTTTTGTAAAAGTGATTTTTCGTATATAATAAAAGCTTCTTATAAATTTTCTTCCATAATACAATACAAATTTTAAATTATTAATGAATGACACGTGCGTTTTCATTTTTTTAACTATAAAGTTACTCCTTTAGTATGATTTCATTCAATTGTGTAATATATCCTTTGTTAGAATTATATTGATATTTAATTCATTTACAGCTTTTTGAGGCAGTGTTTGATGGACAATGTGTGCTATGATCCAGTTACAAATCGTATTTTACAAATTCTTTGCACATCATACATTCAACGTCAATGTTATCATGCTACACCTATATGTTTAAAAAGTAAAGTGGGCAAACAAAAAGCTGTATGTTAATAATTTTATATGATTTATTTAAACTGTAAATATTCTAAATTAAAAAAATTTTAAATTATTTTCAGTTGTTTAAAACACTCTACGATACCGCAAAGCAGGACAATATTAATATTGAGCAATCTAAAAAAAAATCATTGCCATTGATACAAGTTTGGGAAAATATGACAGTAACAGAATTAGCAACGTCTGCGAATAGGAATATCGATGATGTTTTAGATGCTCTCCATATTGCACATAGAGGGGCCCATTATAGAAAGAATAATATTATAACAAATAAAATTATAATGTATGATGTTGTTAAGAAATTAGGTTGCAGAGCTAAGACTATTGCAAGACCAAATCAAAATGTTACAAAGGAAATCAAATATGTAGATATTGTTAAAAGGTAATGCAAGAATTATGTTTTTCTTACTAATAGTATAATTTCCAATATTATATTACATTTTCTGTTTTAGTACTCCACCTGATGAATCAGTCTTAGTAAAGCGACATCCAGTTGTAACAATTATGGGACATGTTGATCATGGCAAAACTACTTTGTTAGATGCTTTACGCGACACAAGAGTTGTTGATACAGAATTTGGTGGAATTACACAACACATAGGTGCCTTTAATGGTTGGTATTATTCTATTATCCCACAATATTTTACAGTTTATTGATTATTATGTGAATTAAATTTTATGAATCATTGACTGACATGAAAACAGATAAATGCGTAATAAATTTTAGTGTTTTTAAAGTCTGGTCAACGAGTAACGTTTTTGGATACTCCTGGTCACGCTGCTTTTACTTCTATGAGATTCAGAGGCGCACATGTAACAGATATTGTAGTATTAGTAGTAGCAGCTGATGATGGCGTTAAAGAACAAACTTTGCAAAGTATAGAAATGGCGAAGGATGCAAACGTTCCAATTATAGTCGCTATCAACAAAATTGACAAACCCAATGCTGATATTGTAATGTATAATTAATTTTAAAAATACTTAAGAAATGCTGAAGTTTTTTATTCTTTAATTTTTATTATTTTTTAGAAACGGACAGAGAAAATGTTAGCGGAACATGGCATTGTAGTTGAAACACTTGGCGGTGATGTTCAGTGCATTAATATATCCGCTTTAAAGAAAATGAATTTAGAAGATTTAACAGAAGCAATTATTTTACAAGCTGAATTAATGAATCTGAAGGGAGATCCTTCAGGGTCAGTAGAAGGTGTTATAATTGAATGTACTAATTCCGTTGGTCGTGGAAAATTAGTGACTGCTTTGATTAAACGTGGCACTCTAAAAAAAGGCTGTTTATTAGGTAAAAAAGAAAAAAAAAAAAAAAATCCACTGATTCTGAAAAGAACAAGATCTTATCTAATTTTGGTTATTATTCACACTTTTCAGTGTCTGGGCTTGTATGGGCAAAAGTAAGAGCTATGTTTAATGATGCTGGGCGTCCAGTCTTAGAAGCTAAACCAGCCGACGCGGTACAAATTATTGGATGGAGAGAACTGCCGAACGTTGGAGATGAAGTATTACAAGTGGAGAATGAAAAAACACTAAACGCAGTCCTAAAACATCGAGGATCAGAACGTGATAATAAATTAGCTATGGAACATAAAGAAGCTGCTGACAAAAGAGAAGAAACTTGGCTTAAGGTAATGTAGTATTCAATAATCTTATTGAATGAATGCTTATGATTCATGACTTAAATGGTGTACGATTGTTTGGAAAAAAACATGCCTTTTTTTCATTACAGGGTTATAAAAAATTGCTAGCAGTTAAAAGATCAAAGGGTATATATTTACCATCGGTCCCTGTTTTGGATAATCATAATAAATCACAACATAAAGACGATAACTCTCTTCCTCTACTCAATGTCATATTAAAGGGTGATGTAGTTGGGAGTGTTGAAGCGATATTAGATATTTTTGATACGTATACGGAAGATAATTTGTGTCGGTTAAATATTGTTCATTATGGTATTGGGCCTGTCACCGAGACAGACATAGAATTAGCAGAATTATTTAATGGTAATATAGCGTCATAAAAGTATGTTCTACGTACTGTTCTTATCTAATCGTACTAAATTATTTTATCTTCAGCTGTCATTTATCGTTTTAATGTGAATGCATCTCCAAAACTAGAAGAGGAAGCCAAGCGAAAAGGCTTATCTATTCGATTTTTTAATGTTATATATAAACTCTTTGACGACATTAAAAACGAAATTAATGGGAAATTACCTGAAATCGACGTGGAAGAAATATTAGGTATTAAAATAAAAAAAATAAAAAAATAAAAAAATAAAAAAGATACTTAGTTTATTTTTTGAGTGTAGGTGAAGCAAACGTGCAACAAAATTTCCAAATAACAGAAGGTAAGAAAAAAGTAAATATTGCAGGTTGTTCTTGTACAAAAGGCGTTCTCCAGAAATCTGCACTGTATCATTTAATAAGGGGAAATGAAACTATTTACACAGGTAAATAAATATACAACAGTTGATAATTGGTCAATTGGTATTGGTCTATTTATCGATAACTATCGATAAGGATCTCATGTGCATCATTTGATTTTTTAAATTACATATTTCCTTCTATTTTATCTCCATTCTTTAATCAACATTAAAATTGATATTTGTATATTTGAATGTTTTGTTGTAGGAAAATTAGCGTCACTGAGGCATTTAAAAGAGGAGGTGTCTTCTATAAAAGTTAATGGTGAATGTGGTCTTAGGTTAGAAGATTCAACTATTTCATTTCAACATGGAGACAAAATTATCTGTTTTAAACTATATAAGAAGACTCAGAACATTACTTGGGACCCAGGATTCTAAATTAATATACTTATATATGTAAAATATTACGACATAATTTATGCTCCATATAAATTCAATGGATGTAAAACAGAGAAATATTTTATTCTCCTGTTTTCACTTAGGTAATTAAATTAATTTATACAAAATATATTTTTACAAAGTGTAAGTACAAATTCCTTTATTATTGCCTTTGTAACGCAACATCGCAGTTCTTACATTGTATCAATGACAGTGTTGTCTTCTTTAAAGTACTGTCATTTCACGCCTATTCGAGATTGTACTGTTTATTTTTTATATGTCAGTGTTTTTTTATAAAACGAATAATACTTTTGAATCGTGGCGTTACAACGTTGAAAATTGCCAGTTGAATTACACGTGTTCAGCGATCACTGGCAATGTTATTTAGGGAACATCTCATTCGCAAAAAAAAAAAAAAAAAAAAAAAAAACAAAAAAATGTCGTTAAGAGGCATAAGTTTCTCGAAGACGACGTTGAAGATGATGATATGCAGTCAGAACACCGCGTTTCTTTTTCTGCAAGCGACATGGTGCTGATTCCTGATTAGCTTTTGCGATTTTTGTATCCAAAGGCTCTATGGGAGTATTATCGTCTGGATGTACAAAGAACGCTATAGAATGACGACCTCGACCACAGTGTTCTGGGACAACGACCCGATGTCTTAAAGCTGGAAGCTGATCGTTGGTCCAGTTTGCCAAGATATCGCCAGTGTTTACCAAAATAGCACCTGGGAGATGTCCGACTCTTCCCCATCGTTCTCCGTATGGAGTTTGTATTTCCAAGCCGCCCTCGCAATCCTAGAAACAATTATGATCCTTCTTAAATAGTTGCAAATATTATAGTTATTGTATTTGTAAATGATTGTATACAGCACTATGGTAAATACAATTCCATTATAATGAACTTTTACTTAGTGAAATACACTCCTCAAAAAAGTATAGTATAGAAAAATTTTGGACAAAAATTGGCTATCTTTGAGTGACAATAAATCTGCGAAAAATCAGTGCAGTGTCATGGTTTTTTTAAAATTGAAAGTTTGAAATCTTTACTATAAGATAGTATGTCTTGATTTTAAATTTAGTACAGCCCTACCATTGTAACTCTTTAAATCTGTGGACATGTTTGTCATATTGAAACTTGCAAAGTTTGGCGGAATACACGGACTTTCTCAAATTTTTTTGAGGGATACCGTTTACAGTAGAATAAAGTTCAGACCTTCACCTTTAATATAAAAAAAAGATCAAGTCGCTACGATTTTTTTTCGCAAAATTACAGTACTTTAAAGTAACCCTTGCATTTTTGTCATGTACAGCACTACCCAATATACTGTACAAATGCAAGGGTTACTTTAAAGTACTGTAACTTTGCGAAAAAAAGTCGCAGCGACTTGATCTTTTTTTTAAATTAATGGAGAAGGTTTGGGCTTTTCTCCACTCTAAACGACATTCCCGAAAAAAATTTTTGCAAGTCAGAGCATGCCGTCAAACTTTGCAATATTCAATGTGACAAACATGTCCTCAGATTTCAGGGGTTATAGTAATAGGGACGTACTCAACTTAAAATCGAGACATAGTATCTTAAAGTAAAGACTTCAGGCTTCGATTTAAAAGAAGAACCATGAAGCTGCGATTATTTGTCGCGGAATTATTGTCCGTCTAAGTTCGCCAATTTTTGCTCAAAATTTTTCTATGCCACTATTTTTTTCAGCAGTATATATTTAGATAAGCTTTTGCAATCTGTAATGTAGTAGTATAACATAAACGTAGTCATAAATCAGATTCTGTAGACGTTAAAAAATTGTCTGACAGTGGATGGTTAATGCCTACCTGTGCCAGCAGAGTGAGAGTGCCATAGTCACAATGAGCGCCACAACGAGCCAGTCCAGGCGCTGGTGCACCAAGGGGTGGATAGTAAAGAAGGCGAAGAGTCGACTCGTTACCAGACTCCAGCATGTGGGAGTGCTTCGAGAGCAGGAAATCAGGGGATTGCTCTAGGCCCACGGCCAGAGCCTACAAGGCATACATCACACATACATTGGCCCCTATTTTTACTTTATAGTACCTAATGACCGCTGTAAAGCAACCGAAGAAACCAATCGTGTTACTTATTTCCTAGACAGATTGGTTTGTAGGGTTACTTACAGTCAGAGACTGCTGCTTACATTTTTATCACACCGTAAACAACCAGGAGCTACACCGAATTGTCATGAGAAATGATAGCAGGAAAAAAGTACATCTAGGAACTAAATGTCTCTAATACTCAAGTAGCATAGTAATATTATTTTGAGAGGAAAGAAGAAAATATATGGACCCACTTTGGTAGCGTATTCTACTGTTCCTAAGGACAAAAAGTCATAAATATATGGGTACTACATTTGAGTATTTACTGCCAATGGTAATCCTATTACAGGAGGAGTAGAATACGGTACCAAAGTGAGATCACATACTTCTGTTTCACGCTGCATAAAAAGGAGACGACAGTAGGTCATAACTATCAAACACTTTCTTCAGTTCATCATCACTAGATTCTTTAAAAAACTGAGCTCGCGTCAAAAGAACTTACAACACTCATGTACTTTTTTCCAGGATGAAGCTAAAAGAAGTCGACGCAAGAGCCAGACGACTTTAAATATTTACGTGCCCTCTAAACAGCGAGAGGAAACCTTCCTCTCAGATTTCTCTGAACAGCAACCGAAAAACACTAGCTCTTGCTTCGGTCAATCATTCCAGCCTTTAGCGCTGATATTAACAAACTAACAGTCGAAACGATCATCGATATAGTAACGTTAATACTCGTCAGGAAGAAGAAACATTACAGTAAGGAGCATGGCAGAGAGTTGCTTGAAATCCCGAGAAAGTTCGTCGACCGCTGATCTGAAACCAGGCACCTCTTCGTCTGGGAGGACTCCACTTCCGGTCACGTTGAACACATGACGAGCTTCCTTCTCGTCGGTGTATCTGCAAGAAAGTTGAAACGCTCGGTTATCGTGGACCTCTTTGATGAGATTCGATTACTTAATCTAATCGTGGATCACAATCTTGAGATCCAAATCTAATCGAGAGAGATCCCGATGCAGGATTAACTGTTTCTCCATTTCTTACTTGGATGGTCCGGGTTTAATGTAGCCGTGGTTGTTCGGCGAGGCGCGCTCGTATTTGGCTCGCGTATCCTCAGGAAGCTCGCAGAAAGCGTCGAGAGCTCTGTAAGCGGCCTTCATCTGCGAATACAGAAAATAGTATATTAGGTATTTGGTAGCAGTTTTGGAGGTACATAGGAAGGTACATAGAACATAGAAAATACTGAATTTAGTTGATATCAAGTCATACATTTTTTTGTTGTAGACTTTGTTAATTGGTTTTTAATAAAAGTCTTTTTGAAAATTTGATTTCTCTGATCTGTAAAAGAATTTTCATGACTTGTATGATTGATTATAATGGAACATTATAATAACTGTTTATTTCTACAGTGATAAGGATATAGTAATAGGCAACAGTTCATTGTTACACATGTTACACGTAACAAGGTGAGGTAATTCTTATCTATTTGACCCTGAATTATTTTTGCATACGGTGCAGTCTATCAATCTTCTACTGACTCAACCTCTGTTTTGAGTCACCTAGTACGTTTGCTAGAAATCCTAAGTGACATAAATGTCTAAAAAAGTGGCTCATGAGTCAGCGAACTACTTGCATTTTGTTTCCATTGTTTCGTCAAGGTAATTCGATCTTTCTGACTTTATGGAACTTTGGGCAATTAATCTAAAACAAAGATTACGGTTTTAAAGTGGTCTTAACTGAACGAAATTATTATGTAATTAATGTCTTTGCTCGGTATCAGTCGCGTATCATCCTGGCAGGTAACAAGCTTTGTTATCGGTGAAAAGTAACGTTAAATTTGTTATCGCGATGATGCGTGCCACTTTCATTATCAAAACTTGCTCTCAAGTGGGCTTATTGCGAAAAATGCAATGTCCCATTGGTTTTTTGGTGTTTTATCTTTTAAAAAAATTAATTCAGCAGATAAAAAAAAAATTGACTATTCTAAATCTTCAAATTCTTGATTACTTATGAGGGGTTTCTATCTCGAAATTATCAATTTTAATCCTTCTGTACAGAGCTAGTTCCTCTTACGTTTGAAATTTTAGATTTATCAACTAGTTAATTAGATAAGTTATTCCGATTAAATCCCTTGATATACTATATTTTGATACTGAACTTTGAACAGGATTACAAATAGCGAATTCGTGAATCTATGAGAACCAAAGTACAAGAGCTATTAACGATTTTTAACTATTTCTAACGACTTTTGAGCTTAAGGAAAACACGACTCCTTGGGTCGCCAAGAACATATCACTAAATCACTTGGAGGAATTTTAAAGAAACTTCTCGACTTTCAAAATAAGCTTGTGCAACATGTACGATCAGCGTATCGCAGTCACTTTAGAGTCGAGCGTGCGTTTATTTGAATAAAATAAAATTTCATATATGTAAGAAACGGTGCTTTGAAATTCCAAAGACCACATTCTAGAGACCCTATTTTTAACTTGAAAGAAGTTCCTGTCCTTTTCACTCAATTGACCGTGTCGCGAATCGTGCTTCTCACGTAATTCCAGTGTTATTTAACTTTTTCCCTATCGGAATATCAATTACTTCCATTCTTCGAAAGGAAAACGAAACTTCCCACGAAAAGGACAGCTTAACGGATACATTTTTTCATTTTACGCATAAAAATTAATTAACCTTTTTTTTCCACCAAATTATGACCTCGAGATACTGTAGGTTTCAAGCGTCACAATACATATTTACACAAGTGGATCAAATTTTATTGGACTGACGAATAACAAATGTTTAATCGTCGTAAACAAATCAGTCTTATCATAATGATATTAATTTGAATCGGTGAGTTGCAGAACAGTACAAGTCCAAAAACCACAATTTCAGATATTTTATCCCAACGCCTAGTTCCGTGCATTTACCATATCTGGACCCCACAGCCAGAGTGTATTAAGTGTAATTTTAGACTTGTACTGTTTTCCAACTCACCAATTCAACAATTCCACCAAGCAACAGCTGTGTACCACCCATGACCCCGAAAAAGTACTCGAGTTGCAAATTGATCCACAAAAAAATTTCTTAAAAATTGTTCTCCAAAGTTATCTTACATAGCTAGTAAAAATCTGAAGAAATCCTCTCTGGACTCCGTTTAAACACCTCTATAGATTCAAGTGGAATTGTCCAGAGAAATCGAGGAGCCAGTGGTCAGCCAATAGCGCGATACCTCGGCGGTATCATCGTCAATGGATTTGTAATTGTTTATCAAATATTGCGTCAGAGGAGCGTCTACCAGACACACGATATTGTGGCATCGATAATGGCCAAAGCGGGTGTTCATTATTCCACCAGTTGCTACCTCCCTCAGAGCTTCATTCTGTTCTGCCACGGCTCGTTTCCTCCGTTACTTGCATTGCGAGGCTGGTCTGACTGACGTCACAGAGTATTTCGTGTTATCAGTCGCGCGTATACAGTGCGTCAATTGGCTGAAACGAGCCGTCGCTTTTAATTATCTCCGCTCGAATCGAATCGAATTAAGAAATCCCCCCGCGGAGACAGCTAGCCACGCGAGAGCATGTGCCTCTGTATACACATTGACGTTTTCTCGGGACGAATCGGTTGAGCAATTGTTTGGAGGAAACCATGCTGAAGATGGAGAGTACCCAGATGACGTAGGAAGTAAATGGAAAATTTTCGTTTTTCATTGGCAGGATCAAATTGTTCGAGTTATGTTGGTAAAATGGACAAGGGTGGCCAATGATGAGGAATACTTTTTCTTTTGGAGTAATTGTGAGGGGTTGAATTTAAAAAATTTATACAGATATTCGTTTGTATTTGAAATACACTGTGGGATATGTGTGGGGGAGTAATATTCATAGAAAGGTAACAAAATTGTTCTTTGTAAGTGAGTTCCTTAAAAGAGGAACTCGAAAATGAGGCCGAGTTAAAGGAGCGCAGAGGATTCTTCGTCAACCGCGTATGAAAGCTTAAGAATAACTTTTCATGGAAAGACATTCTCTTGATTAGCATATTCAGCTTCAGTAAACCAACATATTTTTCCTCCTCACTGTCAGCAACAGAACAATCCAAAGGAATTACTTTTTATGGCAATTTATATCGTGCCTGATAAAACTGTTTTGCAGCGACCAAAGAAGAGAGCTTCATTCTCTCTCCAAAAAAAGAAATTAATCAGATTTCTCAATTGTAACCATTCTTAAATGTGCTCTTCGTCGCGATAATGGCGGAACTCGGGGTTAATAGAGCGTGTACTAGATGTTAATAGTTTCTAAAAGCGCAACGTAAACGCGTCCGTATCAAATAAATCCACGCATTATATTGATTATACGATCGTAGCGTAAAGATACACGATAAACCAGAAGTACGTACGTGTTGAAGGCAGAGCGTAATACGTATGAATTATTATCTAGTGAAATATAATGAACGAATCGACGATAACGTTTTCTTCCTTGATAGGAGAGCACCGACTGCCAACAAGGTCATCGCAAAATCCACGCGTCGCTTAATCGGCTGTGAACCCTTGAAAACTCGTCACGGCGCGGCCCGTGACGCTGACGACGACGAAAAACGTCGCGAAATCCTTTCGTGTGATCCGTGATCAAATTTACGATTCCTTTCTCGTTCTCACGCAACGTCGCGAGTAGACTCGCTAACGTCGACTCTCCTTCGACACGCTCTTCTCGTTCTATCTCGTTATTACCTTGACTCCTTTAATTCTGGTTCCAAGAGACACCAAGTAATTTTGTAACACAACCAAGGACGAGAGTCTCGTCATGAGGTAAGGACGCCATGGCGTGTAATACGATCAAGTACAAGTACGCGGTATCTTGAGGAGAGACTTTGATTAGCCCTACTCGGGGAGCCCTTTCATGAGAGGGTTTGTCTATTTTTCAAATGGTACCGCGAACTCGGGGAATATTGCTAGGTTCTTGTAACATTTTGCTATGTAGTATGAAGATTGAAATGTTTATATTTGCTCTGAATATTCTATTACCAAATATCTTAACGTTTTACTTTAGTATACTTTTTTTGGTTCTGATTGTAAGTTTCACAACCCCAATAAAAGCACATCATATGCATCAAAATTTCAAACATTTAAATATTCAAACTTTTTCAAATATTTAAATATTCAAACTTTTTCAAATACTTAAATATTCAAAGTTTTTAAATCCACTCAGATTTTTCAATATTTAAATCTTCAAAACTTATCATACTACCAACGTACCTTCAGTTTACAGTATCTATTTTATGAAAATTTTGGAAATTCGGACTATTGAAACGAATAAAGTACCTGACCCTTAGTATTCCAAAATGGGGTCACTGAGAGGCCCCAACATTAATTCCCTAATGCAACAAAAAGAAACTGATAGGTATCTAACATATGAAATCAGTATCTAAACGATTATCAGCTTACAAAGTTCCTTGAACGCATTGCCTATCTCAGAACGCATTAAGCACTCCAAGTACACGGTGCACCTCAAGTACATAGATTATTGTAAGGTATTCAGCCCGAGCACTCGCGTCGACTCGTTCTTGCGGACTGCCCTGACGGCTCTAATTTTTACCACCGATTTTTCCCTCCAATATAATTACGCGAGCGCCAAGGCCGCGTAATATCGGGGCTCGCTGTTCGATCGAACGATCACAAGGAACGAGTATCGATGGAAATGCGTACCTTGCATTCCGGAATGCCGTGGTTGACGAGCAAGGCCAGTCCTTTCTCGGACAGCGCCCTTACCAGCTTCGAAGCCACTTGCTTCACGACACCCTTCTGAGGACATCTCTCAGTCCCTGGAAAAAGAAAAGGGAAACAGTGAGACAGAGACTGACAGAACGGAAACGAGTACACTGTTCTTCGCTCGTATCTATAACGCGAGATTTCCTTACAGACAATACATCGATAGGAGTCCCCTCTCTCCTTTCGTTCCTTCCCTCGAATATTGATTATAATTCTTTCATTCAGCTGAGACACCCATTGACAAATACGGCGTTATCGGTGATGCGACACTTAAAGAGACGCAACGGTTGTTCCTCCTTACATCGATGACGCGGACAAAGAGGGCCTCGTATCGTGCATGCTTCATCTTCTCGCGATAGACGCCTTCGTTCGAGGCGAATATCGCTCGATTGCGTATGCATGCTCGTAAAACGAGCGATTTTCAGCCTGGTGATAAGCGAATGCTCTACTTCCGCGACGATTATTAATAGAGATCAAGTTTCCGGAAATCGATGGTTCGATCGTTTTAATGGGAACGACTGTCCAAGAATGCGCGTACCAAGCGAATTTCAATGGTCTGTTAATAGTTGATAACAGCGATATTAAATCGATTTAAGTAAGTCTATCGCGCTTTGTTTTTTTAGGAAAAGAGGAGTTAACGAGAAGATTAAAGTGAATCTTTTCTTCGAAAGATGATTCGTTACAGTGTGCACAGCGAATGAAGGAGCGAGACTCGACAGGCGCTCTTGTTTTTCGCCAGATGCTGATAACGAACGTTATCGCGAATCACGCACGGTACACTCGGCTGGTTCTCCTTTCCTTCGCCCATGAACGGATCTCGTATTACAACGGACACGCAGCGACGATTGCTTTCTCGGAACTTCTTCGCTCGTGAGAAGTTGATTTCACCTCGCGACACGATAGATGCAGATAAATGATCAGAGTCTACTAGATCATCCTCAAACGCGACCGTTTTCTTTGCGTCGCGAAGCTCGTCGCAAACTCAACGATTTGAAATTTTGAATTTCGCGCCAAACGGTTAGACAAGCTTTGAATTTTGCGCCAAATTAACCTGTTTCTCTTGAATCATCCGATAATATGCTTTCAGATTATCTATGTCTCAATAATTGACTTTTCGAAACATCCCTCTTTCGCTCCTCGAAGTTTCCTAGCTTCTATTTTTGAACAATTTTTCAGTAATATTAATTTTAGTAGACAATACTAAAATAGCCCGCCTTTTTACGATAAGCTGTTATTTTCGGTCTTCTGTGGCTGAATTATGCTGTTGGTCAAAAGCAGATAAATATTTTGTTCGTGGCTTCTTGTTGCCACGTTATCGCAAGAGCAAACTTTCTACAATAACACACTAGATTGCAGTGATGCTTGTGAGGCTGAACTGACGTAGATTTTATGTTTTGTGCTTCCTATGAAATTCGCTATTTCTGCGACCAGCAAAGGGACAAAGAAAGAGAATCGGGAAGACGGAAAGAGAGAGGGAACTTCCTCTTCGCGTTTCTACGTCCTCGGAGATAATCATCGTCGTTGGGCAACTGGCCAATGCTACGGAAATTGAAATTCACAAGGACCTCTTCTCGAGATGCTGTTGAATACTCTTGGGTTTCAAAAAGATTTCTGAGGATCTTCTATAATATCTCAGAGAGCAATTGTGTTTTATTGTATTATAAACACGGTTGTAAATTTTACTTAAATGACGAAATACTTATTAGAAACTTTACTTAAAAGGATGAATTGGAAAGATTGATTGCTACTGCATCTGACAGGTTTACTTGCAACACTTTTACTTATTGCAATCAGGAACTTAGCGTGTTACGACATAATATATATCCATGTATGCTTATTACTGGTAAGTAGTCAATTGTTCTTTGGAGGATTAAACAATAGCTTGTGTATCAAGAAAGCGAATAATTTACAGTCTGTTCTTTAGACTTTATGGATCAATTCTATATTTCAATTCACAGAAAGAGTATCGAATACATGTCTGTATTAACAGAATTAAAATATTTCATCTCGAGAAACTTCTTTGAAGTTAGTTATTCTTTATCAAAAGTTTATCTACTATCGTGAAAACACGACACGCTATTGCAACTTATACTTTGCTCTCAAGAGCAAATCCTCGATCGAACTAGAATTCAATTATCAGAAATGTTGAAATAAGTGCTATTCATTCAGATACAAAGACAGAAGCAATAAGTGTTTCCTGATGTTCAAACTCGGTACCATTATTATTCAAGTACATACTTGTAGAGAGGACAACTAAGATAACTAGGATAAGCATAAACCCTAATTGAGCAGTTCGAGGATAACGACCACAAAAAATTTACATGCACTATGATTCACTGTATCCTTCAGAAATTAGTTACCTTGTGCGTTGCAAAGTGGTCCGATACATACCAAATATTAACAGGCTTGGTAAACATTCTACGGTCGCTCGCGTAGGTAAGTTCAAATAAGTTCGAGCAGTGTTCGATATAACGGTGAAGTGACACGTGGAAATGATTAATTACTTCGGCTTGAACTAACGGAGTTCGGATACTTCCCCTAGAAGTTACAGAGCAGTTAGATGTGGGAAAAAGAAATTGAGGAATGAAACTCAATATTTAATCTTTTTTAAGTGTGCTATTTGCTGTACCTGTTGGCGATCTGGAATGTTGGGAGTACTCCAAAAGGTATAAAGTATTCCAAGTACTCCAGACTATTCAAGTACCTAGAGTACTTCAAAAGATCCAATGTACCCCATTTGCTCCAGACCATGCAAATGCTACGAGTACTCCAAAAGGTTCAAAGTACTTTGAATATTCCAAAAGATCCAAAGTACCCAGAGTACTCCAAAGTACTAAAGCACCCCGAGTACTCCAAGGTACTAAAGCACCCGAGTACTCCGAAGTACTAAAGTACCACGCGTACTCCATATCGCTGAAGTACCCCAAGTACTCCATATCGCCAAAATAGTAAAAGTCGTCTCAAACTGATAACAAAAAAAGACCATTTCTTTGTGGTTCGCCAATCACGAATTGCATTCACTCAATATTTTTCGAACATTCGATACCTACAAGAAAAGTTTCACCGATGGAAAGTGAAGGCGAACGTAGAACAATGAAACACAAAGTCATACAAGTACCAGGTAATTGCTTTCACTGAATAAATTACGTTGATTCGACTGACTGGTTACCGATCTTCAATTTAAGTACACAATACATCAATTACTCAGTTACTGATTTCTGCTGCAATATGGAACGTTTTAAATTGGCAGATCGTGCTTACCGAACAATTTCTGTAACAACGATCCGCTGGTTTTCTCAATCGTTTTCCGCTGTCTCGCTCCAATAACACAGACGGTTTGTTGTTACAAACGGAATTGTTCAGCAGGCAACGTCTAGCTTGTTCACAGCGTCAGGGACAGGCGCCTCGAAGCTTCCGACAACAAACACGAACTCGAACCAGGAATCGGCGAAGGCGCGGCGTGACTAAGTCCGAATCAATTATCCGATACCGAGAGAATTTACGCGAAACTCGTGAACGACATCGTGTCTGCAAAGATTAACGTTTAACCGAAAGCCTTTCGTCACGCGCGCTCGTAAATCGTTACTGCTCTATCGTAGATCGCGCGTAATCGTCGCGGTAAATCTGTCGAAAATCCACGGCGAACACCACGAGTTACAATGAATTTTCCAAGCTCGACAATCGTACCTGGTGCACTCTTCGTTCACGTGAACGCACGTGACACAGCGCACGTGGAAAAGTGTCGCCGATGCGTTTCGCGAACTTTCGACTGTTTGAATTGTATTCCTTCATCGTATCACGGATCACGGGTGAACGTATCGCGAAGGGGAAGAATAATTTATGAGATCGTTAAATATGTTTTCCGTATCGATTCGTCTGGCAATTTGTTAGAAGTGAGGCCCTGATATCACAACCGGTTTGCTGTGGAATTAAACGCCTTATCTGATGATTTACTATGTCTCGTGTCGTGGCAGCAGATTGTGACGCGAAGTTTCCTAGCGAACTAAAATCGCCTAAAATCGATCTGGAAGCTTTTAGTCGGTTATCTTTTTAGAGGAGGGCGTTAACCATTCAATTATAACAAGAAAATGAAAACAGGGTATGTCGTGATTGAATCCTGGGTGACGTTGACAACGTTGCATGCGAAATTAATATCAGGAAAAATTGAGAAGCGATAATTCTTTTCATGAGCCTTACGTTCTGGACTTTTCATTGCTCAGGAGTTTGAGGAATCAAGTGAATCGAACGTTGCGTATTTCAACGCGGCCAGTTTCCTGTGAATTATCGCTGAACGTGTGCTTCTTATTTATCTATATATGCGTCAACGGTCGCATGTAAACACTATCATCAGCAAGTGTCATACGCTTTATGACAATGCCAATTCCTTTTTTAGTAGTACTTATTGGGTCATGAGACACGAGTGTTAAATACTCAATTACTACATTTTTTGAATTCGCTAACATTATTATAAAAAATACATAAATCTTGAAACAAATGATAGGTCATTTAACTCGAAGTACTAAACATTGCCATTTATCATGAGCTGCTAAAAAGACCCAACTTTAAAAAAGTGATATTTTCACTCAAAATAAAGTAGGTTGTCGTATAGCCATACTTTTCATGTAGAAGACAATACTCTAAAATACCAAAGGTAGAGGAAAAAAAATCTAGGAACGTTAGGTAACACGTCGATTCGCATAAAAAAACAATTTTTCTAAGTATCGCGATTGAATGCAATAAAAAATGCCATTTAACTGGTATCTGCTTACGTAATGCGCACGAACTTGTGCATTCTTTCACTTCGACAACGCGGTAATTTATCGTTCCTAAAGTGGATGTAAAAACAATGTATCGGTAACGACGTGAGCGATACGCCAAGCGTGCATATCAGCGGGAACGCTAAAGTGTAGTCGCGAAGCTCACGGAGGTGCAACCTATCAGTCCAGGTCGAGTACAGAGTCGTTTTTAATCGAGACAAGTGCGTTATTTCCCTTGATGCCGAGCGGTAATGTGAAAAGGTATTACTGCTTGGTAACGGTATATTCGATCGTAATACGACGGGCGAAAGTATCGGTGAGACTGCCGGTGCCAGGAGAAACTAGCGAAAATTTTCTCCTGGTCGAGTCTGCACCCTAGAAACTTGGTTTTAAGTTAATACTCGATTGATGATGGTTCAGAGATCGTTGCAAGACCTTCAAACAATCACCCTCCTTTGCCGCGGTGCAAAGGAGCACCGTGGACTTTCGATTAGGACATTGAGGTTTTTTATATTGGCGATAGAAATTACCAAACTGTCTTTAAGTTTCCTGAATTAGAATAGGGAATTTTGTTGGGACTAAGAAAAATCTAATATAACGATTCTACTTCTGTGATCTCTGCGTGACTATTTGCTTGTAAATCAAAAATCAAATGGAGAGACATATCTATTGCCTTTTAGGGATTTTTAGCCTCTTTCAGTTCTGTTCTAGGTTATTCAATACGCTTCTGATTTCCTAGATTAATCTACCTCTGAATAAGTAGGATCAATTACTTATTCAGATGGTGCTGTCAGATTCTAAGTAATCAGGATGAATGGAATATTTTCTCAATCTGGCTAGGATAAGTAGGATACGTTATTCAGACGGTAATGCAGATAGAATTGTAAATCCTTTCTAATGCCACGAGGACAGATAGTGTTTCCTCCGATCATTGCTATGAAATACAATATCGAAGTTCCTCGCAGTATACGGGGAATATGTCAGATCTGCGATCTGTTTTGCAAAACACATACACGCGAACTGCGCGTTAGTGGCAGCCAAGCAATACGGAAGCATATTGGAGTTTCGACAGCGGTGCGTATTTATGTAGTCCGTCGATAAGTGTGCCATTAGGATATGCGTGCATCGATATTTATGAAACGTTCGATAAATCATCGACACTAGCACCAACCGCCAAATCGTTTTAGAAGTTCTACCCGCGCGACGAGCGATGGCGTTTTCTCTGACGCAATCACGATCATTCCCCATGAAGCTGCACAGTGTCTCTATATTCTATGGGCAAAGAAAGAAACAGATACAGTAAAACCTCGATTAAGCGGGTCTCACTTACTGAAACTTTCCTTTATTCATGGTTACTGTTATCGCAATAAAAGCGCCATGAAATATCGATTGAAACTTGAACAATGATTTATTAGTAGTCTCCTGCAACTAATAAAATTGCTAATAGAAGAGGTACAAGTTTCATGGCAAGCCGGTTAATCGAGATTTTACTACATTCGAAAGATCGTTACGCGAGGAAGGTTTTCCTTGCTGTCTTACCGTGTTGCATTCAATTTTACCCGCTGATTCGATCGCTCGCGGAGAGTCAGTTTAGAATACAGCAGAAGAAAAAAATAGTTTCGATGAAGCGAAGACGATAAAACGCGATTGCAACGAACGATAACGGTACACGCGACTACCGTGCGAAAACAAACAGACCTGAGGCGTTGTGCACGATGCCGACTGGCAGCTCCACCTTTTGATGGAGTCTGTCGTGAATACGAAATCCTGTTTCTTTCGATGTGTGACGAATCTTCGTCTCTTCTTTACCGAGCATGGCGACTGGCTAACTTTTATTTCAGTTTCTTGGGGAATGCATCATGTTAAACTGATTCAAGGGAAGTGAAAAAAAAATTTCGATAACGAAATTGTAATTGCGAACGAGAGTAGACAGGGGAACAGATTGAAGACTTCCTGTTTGCAGGAAATGAGGCTTGTATTACGACGCGGTTCGACTGACATGAAATGCCACAATGCGAGTTACAGTTGCAGAACACGAATGCTGGGGTGACGAGGAGTCGTGGGAAATGTTTTGTTTCAAAACAAGAAATTATTTAACAGAATGAAACAAGATTAATAATAAATAAATGTGATAGTTAGTTTTTTTTCTTTAGAACCATTAAATAAAATTACTATTCAAAGATAGACAACCTCTAAAAACCAAGTATGAAACCTTGTAGAGGTTTTTTGATCCTGCCTTAAGCTTTCTAAGTTGAACATCGATTTCAGCTCTGTATTTTTCATTCATGAGAACAGCCTTCCAGCGTAGGAACTAGGCAGGATATAATATTGACGCGATAAAATGTTAACATGGGAAACCTATTCAACTAACCGAAACAATTCTAATGTATGAATTTATGAATAAGAAATGTCGTGACTAATTTTGGACTTTCCCTCGCTGAGAGCAATAGTAATGTTTAGTATGTGCAACAAATAAACGTGTACAGTAACAGAAACTATGAAACAGAAATTGTTTCCAAGTCGATAATGGTAACAACGCAGCAAACACTCTATGTTTCTAGTAACAAAAGCTTCCATTGACTGTGAGCGTACGATTGCAAAGATGAAAGTGGAATTTGAGGAATGCGATTGACATCATTCTTTGATTTAGATTTTTTCTTTTGAACATGTTGGTGTACAGTTTTGAACTTAACTACTCACTACTCGGAATAGTTAAATAAGAATCATTTCAGCCTCGAGATCCGCCATTTTGGCAATTTTGGCGGTCATGGAACCCGAACCGTACTTAACCGTTATACGTGCGATTTTTTATCGATTTATTTTCTGTCGTATCATGTACGAATGATATAATTAGAAACAGGAAAAAGTAGTTCGATAATGGATATTCATAGTATAACAGGTATGTACGTAATTGAATTTTTATCTTTTCCTTTTAAAGCTATCGTTTTTATTCTGGGAAACGACTATGTTCTGTTTTGCAAGGTTCACGTTCAGTAAATCGAGCAAGATTTCCATGGCGTTATCGTCGTTGCACACGAAATGAGCCACGAAGAGGTAATATCATGTGCGGCCCCGTTTTTTCTCGATCCGCAAGTTTTCATGGTCAGTGTCTGATACTGAAGAATGTTTCAACAACATTGATACTTTGTACTTTGTATATCGAAACTAAGAAAAGTAAATCTGTGTCATGAAATTGAAATAAAATCTCGTAAGCTGATAAGCTCGATTAAAAAAAGTTGTAAATGGATATATATATAGTTTCTTAATTATACATAGATCCAAAATCTAAACTTTCTTATTCATTAAACTGAGTTTCGATAGAAACGTCTCATTTGGTAATAATTTGCGTAAAAATTTGTGAGAATAATGCACGACTCTAATCCAAGCGCAACACGATAAAATACTATTGTAGTCGACACGTCATCCCCACAGCGTCCATGGTTGGAACGATACTTGCGCAAGTACAAATTTTGCAACTGCTGCTGCTGCAGCCTACGTGTTTTCTCCACATGCCGATCTCTCGACATCTCCCGACTGTGCGCATTCCGTGCCTCTACGACACTGCTCAATAGGGGTGTCAAACTCGATCATTACATAGGAATTTACATTCATCACTCCCCACAGCAAATAATCACATCGATTTCTTTCCACATGTTATCTTTATTACCTCCTTGGCGGAATCAATTCGTCTTTCGCAGCAGAACACAAAAGAACTGAAATTTCAAGCATCCAGTAACCTCAAAAACAGAAGACTCTCAAGAGAAAAAAGAATGTTTTGAAACGCACAGCACGGTGTTTTCCCCGTTACGGGCACGAGACTATCGACCGAATTCTTTCGTGATGATTGTCGTGGAACAATTAAACATCCGGTGGAAATGCTTTAGTGTAGACCAATAGAGGATAGTAGCATAGAGAATGCTAGCATTGGTACTATATAATATTCATTTGTACAAGGAAAACAGACTGCTCATAAATCAAAAGAAAATAGTTGAAGTTTCACGTGAACAAATTGTATTCTATACATATTTTCGAATAACATTTGTGCCAGAAATCCTCTCCTTTTTAATTGTACCATAATTTCAGAAACATCCTGTACAGAAGCAACTCAATCCTAACCTCAAAGTAATTACACATGTTCGAATCATTTAAGGTAATAGCAACCACATTGAGAAATCGTGAAGGCGGTATTATAAAGCTATTAATCTGACTAAAGATAGTAATGCCGTACACCACAGAGTTTCACTGTTACAAGAAAATTAAAAGCAAAACGGGATTCATGGAAAGATCGCCAAAGCAAGCAAAAGACGCAGGCGGCGCAATTACGCGAAGGACTCAATTTCCCGGAGCCCGGTGATGCACCCACTAATTAATTTTAATGTCGTGACGACGTAACGCGTGAGCGAAAAAAATTTCAAGTTACTTGAAGGTCTATTCTTGGAGCGCGTGCACAAGCGTTCACTTATCCGCATCGTTGCATATCGTGGCCACGGGGGACAGGCACGTGTAAACGCGCGAACGCTGAAAAAAAAACGCGCCGTGGCGCACGCGCATGCAACGTGCAGGCGCGCATACACGCTTGCGCGCGCGACAAATGCACTGATTGTAAAAGTGAACGGGGTTGTATGTTTTCTAGACGTGTAATAAGCACAGAAAAAAAGGAGGACACGATTTTTTCTATTTCAAAACGAAATTTTGTCTTTTAGAGGTTAAGTATATGGACTAGAGCCAGAGAGCACAGAAAGAGACTTAACCCATTCCCGTACAATTTTCTTTCGTAATGTTATCGCCTTCGCTGCCGATCTGAAATGTGTGACTATCCCAGATTGCCAACAACAGAGCTCTCATTGAACGACACAGACCCCTCACGCGATGGTGCGTGATCGGTTACTTGCGAAGAATCCTTACCACGCGTTATCGCGTAATCGGCAGCGAAGATACTGTAAAAAGTGTACGAGTCAGACTCGTCAAAGTATGGCAAGGTGTTAAAGAGAGAGATTCATAGTTAAAGAGAAAAATTACTCCTCCCATTCACGGAAGGAAGGTGCAGGGGAATCTCTAGAAAGTATGACGTAACTCGTGAGCTTCGCCTGTACCTTATCAGATAAATCGAGTACCGGAAATATCGAAACCACCGAGAAGGAAGAAACGCTTCGAGGAAGGTCGGAAATCGGTCACGATATGCGGTGACGGTTACCGATTCGAACTGTAACGCCGCCTCAGACGTGGTCGTCTTTCCGCGAAGAAAGTAAAATCGCGGGTATTCGAGTCGGGAACAAAGAACGGACAAAGGAAGGTGTCGCTCGAAGTGCGTCCAGCCGAGAATTTCATCCGGTAGCAACGCACGCTGACCGCGAAAAATATTTTTCCATCGTCTGAGTCAGATCGAGGTTAAAAGCGCATCAAGCGGGTTTCGCTCGATTGAGCAGCGATCTCGTTAGAACAATTATTCGTATACGAAGCAACAAGTGGTTGCAGACGTACACGAGCGTGCCAAGGTACCCAGTACTCGCGGCCGAACAATACAATATGACACAAAGAGATCTCCTCGCTGATGACTAAGGGGTTCCACTCGGGAATTTCAATTAACTGTACACTCGCCGCTCGATTTACATAATCGATGACTAACGGTCGCAATTGCGGCGATATTTCCGCGTCGATCGCGACATATCTCGATCAGCGATACGCTTCGAAAACGCTAGGCCACGGTGTTGGTCTTTTGGTCGGGCACCAGCGTTGCCGTTCGCGAAGCTGTATGGTCGTTGGCCTGTCGCCCAGTCTCGAAATGAACGCGGCACGGGACAGAAAGAGACGAAAGAAACGGTCGAACCGGACCGAGCGTGGAGTAGGACGGAACGATAAACGGAGAAACGTTTCGCGTGGCTCGGCTCGTGGATCGAAACGCTTTTTCGTTCACGCACGCCGACCCATTATTCTCCGGATGGCATTCGCCACGACCGACCGCTTAAATCATTATCCAACGCACACAGTCGTAGGGCCACGAACGCAGGCGAGATATTTCATTCGACCGTTTCATGAATCTTGCATATATGTACACGCATATGCAGTAGGCACGTTACTGCCGGTCAACCTTCGCGATCGCTCACTAATATGCACGCTCGGCCCTGGAAATCGAACGATAGACATCGACTTCGGTGGTACCTTCTTCTTTGCTGCAGAGGCTAAATTGGTCGGGACGTTTCAAGATAACTGCATTATGGGTACTGCATATTTGCGACCCGAATATTGTCAATATTATGTTTGACAACAGGTCGATTGCATGCCTGTTAACGCGTATTATCAATATTAGCGAGCCAAGTGGGTTGTTTGGACGCGTGCGACTCTGGCCCCCATGACCAGAAGTTGTTTTGTTTTTTAACCTCTTTTCGTCTAAAAATATACGCACAAATATTTTTATTACGCTGATTTATATTCTGTAGATACTGTAATGTGTTTTTTGCATTTCTAATTGCGTGCGAAGTACTTTCGCTGTAATAGTGGCCGTGACTGTCACGGACTCATACACATTGGATGTTTCAGTGTGTCCGTATATGTCACGGGCGTGAGCGTTAAAGGGTTAAGTCTTCGAGTATGGAGAGATCGGAAACGAGGCGCGAGAAAGTAGTCGATAAAACAGAGACTCGCGCATTAAATTCGGTATAGACTGAAACAAAAGTTCCGACAAAAGGGTTGCAATGTCTATTGAACACACCAACGCTTTTATCTGTGTTTACTTTCATTCGATTATCGGGCAGATAAAGTTTAAATGCTATCATTGTTCTATCGAGCCATGAATCACTAATTAACCTACAGTGATCAGTTCGCGTTGTATAGAGCTTATGCAAAAAAGCATAGTATAAAAAAATCTAAGACCCAATTATACAGAAAATCTCTCTTAATTTCACCAAAAATATCAGTAACCATCTACCATACCGTGGCTGTCATAAAAGTGTCCCAAGACCAAACTAAATTAGTCTCTCAATCCTAATACAAAGAAAGTCTATTAAGACGGTTGGTATCCTTCCATTGTCGAAACACAGTTCAGTGATCAGACGGTGAATTACTATAAAGAAAAGTGGGTGGCAAACCACGAGACACCCTATATGAGCCGAGGAGGGCGCCAAAGGAGGACCCCTTCTTTGTGAGACGGGCTCTGACCTCAACGGATCGTCGGGCCCGAGGTAGGCGCCTCCGACTGTGAAACGGCCAAGCTGTTGCCCTGCTGCTTAGCTCGCTCTCTGTCTGTCTGGCCAGTTGCCTGGCCTCGTTGCCAAGCAACCGTAAAAGCGTCACCCCCTCGCATCCCTAATATTCCTTGCGCCATGGAGTCGGGTTCGAGCTGAGTCGGTTAACTCTCGCGATCACGTTTTTCACGTGGGAAAAATTCGCCGTCGTTAAAAATACGCGCAGAAAGGGGCGACGGCTCTTAAGCCCCCTAATATATACACGTGTACACACAGTATATTTAGAAAGCGTCGCTAATAATTCACCAGCGGCCGCGAACTCAACCGTTGCGATAAAGCCAAAGTTCACGATTTCCTTTCGTTGGCATTTCGTTGTCGCAAAAAAACCTGTTCAAGCTCATGAGGAAGGAACACATCTCTTTTTATGCATACATGCATAAAGATGTCACTAGCTTGTTCTTTTACCGTGGATAATTTCCCTGCATCCAACACTGACCGATCAACCGACGTAACTATGAACTTTCCGCGTCAAGTCATCGCGTACGAGGAATCGTTCGGTACTATGTATCATTTGTATTGAATCACGTGCGCGTAACTGCAATCGATAGGTATAAAGATCGACGCTGAGAGATTTTGAATCCCCCTGTGCATGGAACGTTGGGTACAGTGCATTAATCACACTCGCAGAACGCCCATAGGCGTTCCATGCACGTGTCCCCCCCGTCGGAGCTGCTCGGAGCTCTCGTGAGCAGTTTCGATACGATTCATTTCCAATTGCGTTCATATCTCGCGACGAATTTCGTAAGTTCTCGACCCACGACCCAAGATTGCGACATCTCGCGAGAATTTTTTTCTACAGGATCGACGCGCCGTCGACAGTCGACTGTCATCGGCAGAAAGTTTCGAAAATGGAATTGCACTCACCCATGTGAGCGAGGTCGATGATCGGCACCTCGCACTTGCTCAACAGAGTCTCGCAGGTCTGCGTTACAATCGGGGCACTCGTGCAGCAGCTCATCTTGCTCCGTGGCTAGTTGCTCGTCGAAATGAGATTTCTATCGCTGTCCTTCTCCCTCCTCCCTTCACGCCGCGTTCGCTGTCCTCCTCGATGTTCGGCTGCTCTCGCAATTTCGTATCTTGTCCCCGATCTTTCTGTCCCGTTCACCCGATCGGCTCTTTTTCGTCCGCCGCCTTCGCGAGCCCTGCTGCAACCCTTTTCCTTTTTTTCCTTCTTTCTTTCCTTCTCTCCCCTTCGGGATCTCTGCCTCTCTCTGGCGTCAAACACCGACGATGTATGCTGGGACGGAGAATACGTGGCTCGACGGTCGGTGACGCGTGTGCACACTACACTAACCACGTGCGAATTTCGCCCACCCGATACAGCCAACCACCGGAACGATTTTCACTGGAATATCCAAGAAAAAATCATGCTATCACTTCGCGCGAATCTAGACTCTCTCGTCGTTTCAGATACGATCGACACTCGTCGCCCTCGGAACGTGGAGCGGAACTCTCGAAGGCTGTCAACGACGCTGCCGGTTTTTTCGTAACAGGAGAAAAGAGATAAGCACCGCGAGTATCAACCCTAACGGTAGCCGTAAGAGACGAGTTTATTGTGGGGCTGGTGGTGCGGCAGGTAAACGTACACACGACTGTGAACTGGTGGGCACATGCTACGCTATCGACGGAGTGGACAACCGAGTACCGAGAAAACAACGAATACGACACCGTGACGTTTACTGATTCGCGAACGCTCGTTGACTGGCGACATTCGCGGACTAGCCAGACGCGCGCCTCTAGCGACGACGCGGCCCGAGGCTGGCCGAGGCTGGCCGAGGCGAGCCGAACTCTGGCCAGCGGAGCCGAAGGGGGGACGAACGCTCGCGAAACTTGCCGAATGCACGATTCGTGTTACTTGTAAGTTCGCGCGCTTCGTGAAGAGAGTGATCAATGTTTAGGGGTTTTCGGATTTTATTCGGATAATTCTATTATAATTTTATGTACATTCTAGGGATTGCGATATACATACATTAATGTTATTTTATTTATATTGTAGAGGATGGGTAATTGCTGTCTTGTTAAATAGTTGCGAGGTTTTGGGCTAGAGAATTTTGAAAAAAGAATTTTTAGCGAAGGATCGAGTGACGCTGTGTAGTGATTACAATTTACGAAAGCGTATTTGGAAGGAAAGGGTAAACTTTCCTTGTGGGTTGGAGTTCTTTTTGGTTTCGGAGAAAGGATTTTAAAAACTGGTTGGACAGCACGAATTGCGTCAATGGTTTCGAGGATTTTGCGCGACTTCGAAATCTCTAACTGAATTTTTACTGGTTAGGTAATAGTTTATGTCTTACGAAACTAAAATTACGTCGAGTAGAAAAGTACGTTTACACTGATTTGTGTCTGTTAAAGGTTTACAAACCTGTGTGAAAGAAGAACAGGAAGCAAGAGATACAAGAGAGCACGGAGCTTTATCGACCAAAGCGCTTTCCACGATGCTTTGAATCGTACTGCACTCCCGTGGACGATCTTGAATTACCAAGGCAAGATTCGCCGATCCCCACTACATGCGACGCCGTGGCTTACCTCTAATCATTGAAATTAGTATTTCGTTGTTATCGTCGACGCGTAGTTCGCGGTCGCCTATCATCAACCTGATTCGAATATTGAACGTTTTCTTATCAATTACAATTTTTACAATATCACACGATTTCAGAACGAGCGCGAAATTATTCTTCAGATCATAATTCACACAAAACAGTTCGATGAAAAAATGAAATATCATACTGTGGTGGAACTTTCTGGACTTTATTACTTGCAGAAATTTCAATGTCTCCTCTGCAATTTTACGAAATCACATGACTCCATTATGCTCGTTTCACTGAGTGTTTCAAGATACACTCAACGAGGTAAATAAAGTGCGCAATTGAAGGTCTGATTTACGAGTAACTGAAGCAATCTGTGACATCAGAGCATTATCGATTGAAGTTACAATTTCTTAGTTGTAACAAGCGTGCTTTAAAGAGCACGAGAATACAATTACGATACATAGTTTTATAAGAGCGACGCAGGTGACATTGAAATCTCTTCGAGTCTTACAGACTTGGTTCCATTTTACAAGAAACACTCTTGCTCATACTTAGCCCAACTATACACAGTCCAATATAATCAAAAACCAAGGTTCTCTGGCTTTTTTCTTTCTCGATCAATATCTCAAAAATTCCATACAAGTGCCCCACTAATTCTTCCTCGCGATAAACCACATTTCCTCTCACGTGTTACGTCGCTCCCCGAAACGTTCGGCGAAGAAGCGAGAAACCATGACACCTCGTCGATACCTCGAGCGCACTTTGTTCGTTCCTTTTTTTAGGTGGCCATAAATCCTGGTAAACGATCGTAAAAGCGTCTTCTTCGACGTCGTGGAACAAGATCCTCGCGTACGGCCGATCTGGCGTCGATCGTTTCAACGAGTCGCTCCATCGTCGCGTAAACGTTTCTTGGAGATGGTGTGCTCTTCGTGGCAGCTCGGTCGGATTTTCGCGGCGTCAAGGATCGGCCGAGGGGAATGCTTGCACCTAGGCGAGGTGTCGGAGGGGGATGACGAAGAATTGTAGCAGCACTTTGCGCTGTTTTTATTTCTGGGTCGAACGTATTTCATCGTCGACAAACGTTTCATCCTTTTTCCGCGTCGTTTATCTCCTCTCCTTGTCGCTCCGCTGCCTGCCTCCCAATTCGAGGGGGATGAGCTCGTGTCGCGTCTCTCCGTCTCTGAACTGAATTTAGAACGATAAACTAAGCTCGTTTATCAGCGTTCCTCTCTCTCAGTGCCGAATCGCGAGCTAAACCGCGATCCCCTTATCCGTGGCTACGACAGACGAAGGGATCGCGCTGAAATGACCCCTCGTCGCTTATCGTCGCGCTGGTCGCGTTCAAATTCTGATTGTTAATTGAAATTGCTTCGCTGATTGATGACCATGGTGCAGTCTATTTGCGCGCGGAAGAATGAATTTATTATTGGACTCCGATTGGGGCTTTACCTTGTACAGTCCAACGATACGCTGGTGGATTCGTTGGCGAAGGACGCTGGGGGATGATACATTCGACACGTACCGCATAAAAGTCTGCGTATAATCTGGAAAATAGGCAAGGACCGCTCGAATATGCTTTCCGTCTGTCGAAGAGGGGTTTAACGGCGTTTGAAATGGTGGGTGTTGAAGCTGGGGTAACAAACAATGCAAGAGAGGGCTATCGTGTTTTTTAAGCGAGAAATAGGTGAAGTAGAGTGCTGGTTTGTTTGAAGTAAGGTAAACGCCCTCGTTCGCGATCTTCTCGCGTTTTATCGACCTATTGTTTTCAATCTTTGGTTGAAAATAGGGAGAGAAATGATTTACATTGTTGCACTTAAAAGAAAGTTTATCGAACTGTATTATGACTTGGTAAGATGAACAAAATTTTCCTTTGTACAAAATGGTCTGTTTTGTTGTAATGATGCTAAGTGGCGACTGATGTATTTGTTGTAAGATGTGAGAAAGTGACAAGTTTATAACGAGTATAACTGTATATATTCTTTTTATTAGATACTCCTAGGCCCCCTATGAATAGGTCGATAAAATGTATGTCCTGAAACTGCCCACGATTGACAGAATATTTATACAAATTGTTTTCAATAATCCTCCCTTCGTATCTGTAGATGTTAATTAGAAAATTACTGGAGGATTATTTCCCTCACATAAACAAACTGCACCAGCTAATTTAGAACCCACCGAAGAGTAGCTTTTCAGGCTTTTGACAAAAGTTCTAGATGCGCATAAATTACCGTAAAACCATCCATATCTGCATCGTACCTTCGTAATTAAAAAGGCTAAGAAGACTTGTATAATCACCAGCGTGCTCGTCATAACGTATGCCACGATTACGATCCTAAGTAGAACTGGACTGACGACTTCAGCACAGCCGTTCTTGTTAATAGTCTTAATATCACCAGCGAGAATCTCCGTGTGCTCGCACGGTGCCATTGCTCTTAAATTGCAACAGCTGAAGGGAACTGCTCGGTCCCTGTACTTCTCATCTGAGATTTGATTTTGAATCGCCATGTCCTCCCGTGGGGCATAGTCCACTCCCTAACGAAGGACCAGGCTATTTGTGACGCGATCTAATTAACACTAGAACTACCAGGCCAATGTATGTCTGTTTTTATAAAAATTCCCAAATTGCAGTCTTCTAGAGGAGTTCGTAAATCATGCAAATAATATTCATTTACACACTCTTTTACTTTTATCTAATATTAGTGACGAATAACTAGAACATTTTCAAAGAATAAAATGTACATAAAAAGTAAGCATACGTATGATTATGACTCATCTGGTAGTCCTAGTGTTAACGCGAACATTTCGTCGCTCACACCACTTTTATACCGTGTCGGCGAGTTACCCTTCTTGAATCGTGGATTCACCTGCCAGTCGAAGAGGAACCAGTCTGCGTAGGAGGAATGGCCGCAGCATTGAAAGATGAACTGTATCTCGTCGATCGCGTACTTGTATGACGATGCACTCACGTATAGGTGCATCGACGTGTTGAAGATGTCGATCAGCGTCTCTTGACGGACACTTATGTGGTACCCTATCGAGGCTATCGTAGCGGCGTTCATGATCGCGCATATCGCTATCACTATCAGCAAACAGCGCAGGGCTCGTTTCGTCTCTGCGCAGCAACGTGGCACCTTTCGTCTGAAAATGGGGGAAATAATGCTTGTACATAATAAAGGGAGAGCAATAGATGGTGGTATTAGATTGAAGTATTCTTTTTTCACTTTTTAGGTCTTTCTAATAGATCGTAATTTTTTATTTGCAACACTGTTAGATAGACCACGTAATTACACTCAGAGTTATGTAAACACAGACAACACAACACTGTAGAGTTAAGAGGATCGAGATACTAGAATTACAGATATGTTAGGTAATCCAATTAGTACAAATTTGAAATATCGATTGGCTACTTACGCGCGTATACTACGGACAGTTATCAGAGCAGTCGGCAGACCCAGGCTGACGTTAATCAGAGTGAAGACGACAGGTCGTAGGCCGCCCGCGAATCGAATGATCTGCCACTCGGCGAATATCTCCAGGATCAGCATGAAGAAGCGTTTCGCCTCGAATATGGCTAAGGTAACCGCGACACCGTAACCGAATCTCACTTCCCATCCACAATTACAGGGGAACCTTGCATTTCTTTTGAATACCACGTTGCTCCTTCGGCTGCTCTCGTTGCTCGACATTCAACGATATTTCCCACCTTCTGTAATTGACTGCTATGCTCTCTGTTCACCGCTTCCTTGTTTTACCTGAAAATGTCTTCTGAGCAGTTTTAATTTAATTCTCTAAATTTCAGTTTTAGATACGTTTGTTTTTTCTTATTATAAATTATATCACTATGTTCCCTCGTTATGAATAAGTACACTGGATAATAAAAAATTAAAGTGTGTAAAAAAATAGAGGAAAGGTACAAAAAGGTATAAAATGAAATAAAAATATACAGACTATCAAAGGGACCAGAAATGAATCTGTACCTAATTTCTATTATTTCCCTAATATTTGTAAAAGTTTCACTCTGCATAAACATCCGCTGTCGAGCACAAAGTCCCGGAAAGCCTGTCACTCAGAATCAACAAAGAATCCTACAAGCCAGGTACCAAGCGCTCTGTGACACGGTTTATTTTATAATTTGCCAAATGACAAAGCCCCGTCGGAAACACGTGACAGTTCATGCACGTTCGTTAGGACTAACGTCCACCGGAAGTCAGTGTCGAAGAAAAACATGTTTTCCTGGGGTCGAGGCGCAATTAGTTGATTCGTGACCGTAATTGAAGTCATTTTCTGCGCGCAACTTCGCAGACAGTTGGCTTGCAGAAGGTTCAGTCGATGGGACATGTTCGAGCGCTGATTGCGTCGCGAGAGCGACGTTTGCGCTCGCAAAGCACATCTGTTGCATCGTGGCTATGTTTATCGCTACGTGACAGTGTCTGATGTAAAATGAATCCAAGGTTAATTGACTCTGCGTACGCAAAGTTCCTCCCCGCGATTGTTTAAACGATTCGAGATACGCTGACCTAAGATTTGATTACAAGCGTTCCTTTAATTAGTCGCGTTTGTCTTGCAAATTTGCCCTGGATTAGTGTAAATGTCCTGGCGAAATTCCGTCAAGGATGCCGCTTGGAAAGAGTCCAAGGACTGGTTTACAATCTTTAGCAAAACGTATCGTTGGTATCGCGCTGAAAGGACACTCACCAGACGCCATATTGTGAGATAAGGCAGCCTCTTCGAGAATTCACGAAATGCTGGAATCGACGATATTTTTTCAAGGATTTCCTTGAAAACTGACGAAAATGTTGATATCGATGGGTCATTGTCTTCGTTTTGAAGCTAATTTCACTTCCGATCGAACTCGAGTATTGTCGATCGAGATGTAAAACTGATATGAATTGATATTCATTACCTTGAGCGTAGGAGTATAGTAATTAATAATTTTAAAAAGTTATAAACATTCTGATGAATCACTGCGCGTGTATTTACACCAGTTAATTCGTACAAAATTAACACTTTATAAATAAATTAATGATATTTCGACACGTATCGCCACAGGTACATACTAATGAACTTAAGCACTTATCATTCATCCTTACTTTCTAGATTGAGCTCCGTCATTCATAATCTAAAATCTGTCGAACTGTGCTTAATGAGACACAGTGAATCAGTATTTCACACCCTGTGTTGTCACAACCACTTTGCGTGCAATTGTGTACGGTTTCAATAAAAGGAACGCCACGGTAGTGTTCTAATGACATAATGAGGCTCGTGTTCAGAGAACACGATATTTGTATATTTTCACGTGAGAATTCTTGACGCCGTAAGTCCAGTATGCCAAGAATGGCAAATTTTCCGTCAGATAAATAGCCAGTCGCATGATAGCGTTCAAGAACAACCTGAAGAATGAGGACCACCAATACGTGGATGACAGCAAGTACTGATGGACGAATATTTGAAAGTTCAATATACATGTGCTGTACCACGACAATGTTGACGTATCTGAAAATATTATTTTATTTTAATTTTGTGTTGGTTCAGACCTGTGCACTTATGCTGTAAAATTACCTATTTTGAGTGGGTGGTTATTGTTCGCGGCAGACACAGAGGCCAACGTATAAGTGAACGTAACAAAGGCTTTGTGTTCTAAGAAGGGATTCACTGGCCAAAGTGATTCCAACAAAATACGACTCATTTCTTCGAAATCTTCGTTACTCTTAGCGAGTGATGGGAGAAACATCTCGTCCAGAAGTCGTCTGCAAAGAGCTCGGGTCTCCTCGACACTTCCTGTGCAGATGTTATACCTAAACAGAACAGAGTGAATCACTAAACTTCTTTGGAGTAATATCCCACGCAGACTGCTAGGTTGGTCGGATAATATTGCTAAATTCTTTCTACTGAAAACTACTAATTGAAAAATGCACGAAGAAGTAAAGTAGTGATAATGATAAAACATGATCTTCGTCCAAAAGAATTAGACAAAATGTTCTAACCAGCCTAACACGTCTAGATTTCAGTCTTAGATCCACTAAAGACAATCTTTCAGTTTCGATTTGATTAACTCACTAATATTAAAGAACCGCGGCTAAAACTGAACGTTCTAAAAACTCTGGTGTAATGAACTGTCTCTGATACGTGCAAATTCCCGGAGGAAGTCTAAAATTGACTTTGTGGAGCACGAACTTCTCTTCCATTCCCAGCATGCTGCCAACAACATGCCAGAAGTGAATCAGCCCCTCGAGTTCCTCGTAAGTGGTATTCACCCCGAGATAGTCGCCGCTCAGAAGGGTGAATCCCATGAATCCGAACTGAGTCAACGCCATATCCAGTTGCGAGACTCTGTGAAGACCAGCCTGCGATGTTCTGAGAAAGGCCACGCAGTGTTTTTTCCGCACGATCTTCAGAGACTCGAGGAACCTGCAATCACCAATCATCCTTCTTGTTATGAGTGAATACAAGGCTGTCGATCGATTTTATTCCGTGACGCGACGGAATTCTTTCGTCATAAACGAGTTGATGAATTTGCTTTCTCTCATCTTCTTCATGGTACCTTACTCCCTGGAACTTTTTTATTGTTATGCAGAATGAACGTTGCATTTTTTTTCGAGAAACGTTTTGAGGTTTAAATGATGCGATGAAGTCATGGTGATCCAATATAGGTATTATTAGAATTATTTTTGTGACTGGGAAATGAGTCAACTAGTAGTAAAATAGTAGAGTGAAAAAATGTAAAAATAATAACAGCTTAGACAAGTGTTTCTTTCTTTTTTTTTAAAGAAGGCAGAGATTTCTCTGTCAAGAGCAAAATGACACAAATACTTTTCTTTAATTGGTGAGTCATTTTTTTAACAAGATCGCTTTGATTCTAGTACACTACTTTTAGTGTAATATTGGTACCATGTACCATACCAGTCGAGGATTAAATTTCCCCATGAAACAAGCACACCAATCGTGCCTGACGATTCCTCGAATGCCAATGAACGACTCGTCCCCATCAATGCTTCTGAACTGTGTATTTTTGTCACGCAGAACATTTCGATGGCATTCCGTGGAAAATCTAAATTCACTTTCAATGCATTCTTAGTATCCTTCGCGATCATCCTCCAAGTATAACGTGGACATAGCGTAAAGAGGTGATTGATTCGATCTTAAGATCACTATTAATAACCTAGCGTAACTAAAATAGGCATCTATTTAAAGGGCAGCGTTATTCCTGACGTATATCATGTTTCAAGTTAAATACGGTATACACGGGGAACATTTGCTATTTCTGTTTTCAGAGCAAACAGTGTTTTATTGATCATAGCTGATGAATCACTGTATTGATATATCTGGCCACTATATTTGTAGAAAATGCGAGGATTCATAAATGAAAATGATGAAAATCGATTGTTAATTTTAGTGTGTTATACCTTTTCGTAACTGAACTTAGCTGCGTTTCCTGCGACCCTCTCTTGCGAAGAAAAGAGATATTGTGATTAGCGAAACGAAGATAATGAATTCCATGGTTATTTCATTCACTTACTCTTTCTCTATACCAGGTTTCCTCTCGTACCAAACCCAGGTGTGGAGAATCGTCGAAGCGTATCTGCGAAACGCAGCACACGTTGTGCCACTTTGTCCAGTGAACTTCAGAACATCTTTAATCGGCGGTATCGACAATAATGACAACAATCCGCAGAGTTTGGCGACCATCATGGAGAAAGCGTTATTATAAAACAGCCGCTGACCGAGAAGAAACTTTTTCTCGTCGAAGAAAGTCGGTAGTTCTGGTTGCAACCACTTGAAGTCCATAAAGGCGTTCGCTCCTTCTTTCAGGATCGTCTGAAGCCTGGCTTCTACAATATCTGCAAGAAGGAATGTATGTGTCAGTAAAGTGTTATGCAAGCAGTGGTCATCATTTACGATTTTCGTTGGCAACACTTTGGATTGTTAAGTCTTGTCTCGTTGTCATTTTTGATGGCCTGAATCGTGGAATGTTTTACAGACAGTGGATGTGTAGGATTCAGAATCTTAGGAATTTAGAAGAATTTGGAGGGATTTAGAAGACTTAGAAGTTTTGAGAAATTCCTACAGAAGGTACTCTAAGAAGTTTCTTAAATGTCTGAAGATTCTGCAGTTCGCCCCAGAAGCTCTAAAACTTCCAAAGTTGTCTGAGATTTCAGAGACTTTGGAAATTTTGGGGCTTCCATTAATGGAAGTCAATCTTCACGATTTCTAAAATATCAACTAGTCCTGGAATTCCTGGAGGTCATGGAATTCATGGAATCTCTAAAATATCTAAATAGAATCTCCCATACCGTTGGAGCCTCTTAATTCCTCAGATCCCTGTGATCTCTAAAATCCTGTCCTCTCTGAAATTATGAAAATCCTCTGTCATTCTTACGTTTATTAGGTTTCCCTAGGTTCCAAGAATATTCACACTGATTTCTTAACAGTTCCTACAAATTCCTAACTATTTTAAACCCACTGATATCCTTGAAGTATTTATGGCAATTTATACTCGATAAAAATATTACGTCTTGCCATGTTGCGGAATACTAACATCAGTGTCTCCGTTTCGTATATCACTAGGCTATCATTCATAAATTATACTGTCGTGTCTGCTGCCCCATGGAAGTGGCTACAGTCCACCAAAATTTGTAAAGCAAGTTCGCACACGTTGCACGTACGACGTGTGGGTGATCTTACGCTTTGATACGACGAATTTCATTTGGTATTCAGAGTCATTGAAAGTGGATACATCTGTGCAACAAACGCGACGAGAATAAGAAGATCGGTATATGCCCATAATCAAACATGATCGGACACGATGCAACAGCTTGTAGTAAAGGACTACCGGCTGAGAAAAAAACAGATTGAACACAGATTTCACGCCTTCTTTGTTCCCTATGTAACTATTAAAAGAAATTACGAAGTAACAGAGGAATCGCCGTTCTTAAATTGTACTAAGGCTACTTTTATGTTAATTAACATTCACACGTGTATCAATATCCTTGCGTTCCAGTATGGAAGTGTGTCTATAGCTGTAAGGCAAAATGATATATGTGACATTATCAGAAAATTGAATTTATGACTTAATTGAAGGCTATAAGAATTTTTTCTTTAAAGAACGAGATTACAATTAGATGCAGGTTCATAGTAGGGAATTAAGATTCAAGACATTGAATTTCAATATCTCACTGATCATTTTTGTATACGAAGCTGTGCCCAAAAAAATATTTAGTACCATTTGCTTTCGTCGTGCGTCTAGTAGAAAGTTAGATCATCAAGATTATGTCATCTATATCTTGCGTAAAAATTGAACTTGCTTTCACCTACGTTTGAGTCCCATCGTGGATTCTTTTTTTTACTGAATATAAAAATCGCTTGAGAGCGGTAATGCATAAAGACCGACAGCGGAACGGTTCACTGATTTTTTTCAAAGCTGCATGCACGTTGCATTAGTGGCTAGAACAGCAAGGAAAGTAAGTCGGGGCCGCCCGCTTCTATTCGCACTTTCAATAAGTGCTGCACGTTTAGAACCTATGTGCAACTCTCGGTTGAGAAACACGAAACGAGATGTTAAATGACGTTGGATAATAATTGGTAACTCGTGCCAAGCGTACAAGCGATCGAATCGATCCTGAAGCTAATTGCATCAGTGAAAAAATAAAGTTCATATTTTTATTTAGTATCTACTACCAATTATTAAGATTTTGACTGCTATAGAATTATGTCTAATGAATTGTCATTAGATTACGTCGAGATACACTGTCCAAAATAATTAGTGTCAGATTTAGCAGCGACTGAGAAGAGTGACCTAAATCTTGCAAAGTAAAGGTACTTAAATTAATTGATATTTAAATTAATTGATGCTGTATGGGAATAGTTTCTTTCTGTAATTGATTATCTACTTTTTGCTGAAATTATAGCTAGTGATACTGAAACTCTTCGAAAACCTTGCATTTTACTAGCATTTTATTTAGTATCCTTGGAAGAGGTACTGAAGCTTGACGTACTTCTCGTTCTTGCGTTTCCTTCTCTGCAGATTTAACAGAACGAAAAAGAAATCGACTTGAGCGGATGTTTGACACAAAAACGATAGAAGAGTAAGTAGGAGATCTCATTCGAGGTAAAAGCGAATATCCGGGTTCGCTGTATCTTCACTCATTATTCTACAAAATAGCATCCACCGAGGACAATACTTACAATTCTACGTAAATTTTAACCAGGAAGTCATTGTAGTATGCATCAAATAAATTTTGTTCATGAGACTATTGTATAGCTATATTTCGAAAAAAATATTTAATTCAACGAAATACTATTAATTTTTATTTTTCGAGTAACATGTAACATCAATTTAGAATAAATATAATATTTTTGAAGAATAAACCATGCCATTATTTTACACGTTTTAATAACAGGTACCAGCCGTTAAAAAATATAAAATGCTACCCTGAAATTTGATTTCAACCACAAGGAATTAAAATAGCCAAGATTACAATTTAACAATCGCTTTTACGATTTTCGCGCGCGAAATAGCTACGCGAAACTGGGTGGAATCGAGGAAAAACCATAACCGGGCCACTGAACTTAAGAAACACTGACCTGGTAAATCCTTCTCTTCCTCACAATCCTTCAAGCAGTCCATCTTCTTCATCTTGAGATACTAAGTTTAACGATAGATCCCTTACACACTGTGCACTGCTAGCGCTACTGCAATTGTTGCCACTGTGCAAATAATATCGTCAACAAGATTATCGACCCCACTGGATATTAATGCAAGCAGAATACTTCGAAAAAATGATATTATCGCTATCGGAGTGGAATTTGCTGTAAATAAATGAAGGAGTGTAATGTAACGTGCACGTTGTCTTCGGCTGTACTAGCTGCGCGTAGTATAGAGGAACGGAACAGGTCTGCAACGCTCATCTTTGGAGAAAGGTAAGTCTCTCCTACCTTTCCCTCGCTCCTTCCTCCTCCTGTATAACGTTGTTACACTTAATGTACGATTTACAACCTTGCCATAGAAACACCTACTGGATCTCGGCGTTCAAGTCCTCATTAGATCATGCAACTCCTTTTAACTGACCTGGCACGGTGCAATGACTCTGTAAAGGATGTTGCATCAGATTTTCCGTGCCACTTTCATGAAAAATAGGACTGGGAAGTAAAAAAGCTGAATATTTGCATAGAAATATAGAAAAAATGCAGCTTCGAAGATCGTGGTCACATTTTCTTTAAAAAGAATTTCTTGCACACCTTGCATTTGATTTTTGTGCCATTTTAGAGCATTTATATCTGCGCTATTGGTAAAGAATATCCTTTTTCAGGATTAAATACTTAAAATTTCTTAATTTTTATATAATATCGATGAAGGCCGAATCTAATATCATACTTGATTGACAGATTAATGGCGAGTTTTGTAATACACCGTGAAGTGGCATTTAGAGTGTACATTATGCAATCGTTAATTAAAAAATCGTTAAAAGAGGTTAAACGCAGCATAAATACTTCATACACACCTGTGTAGACAGGTATTAACAACTATAAATTTTTGGCGATTAGAGTTTTTGAACAAGTTCCTAGTTCCCAGAATTAAAATTTTTATAGTATATTCATTTTCTCAGCCTCTAGTTTAAATCGTCATTAAGTCCTGAATTGTCTAATAACACTAATGATAGTTTCTAATGACACTAACTCAATAATATCATTACTACAAGCAGTTAATTTATTTATGTCTGTATAAATAGAGTTGGAAAGCTCTGTTTAGTGTCGTATCGCTAAAGATTTCCCATAAACATTTCAATTACCACTAAAGTGCAAAACGTCCACCGATTTGTTAGCAGAACCGACTGTCAAACGGAAAGTGGCATTCGTTGTAACGAAAGCGAAAGTTTTTCGCTTGTGTTCTTGCTCTATTGTCGTCTGTATACCAAACTCATCGTTATGGCACACTAGTGAAAGTAACTACTGTTTTCGACATCGTTTGATCGTGTTGTCTTGCTGTACACGTGCTTTTGCCCGAATCGGGAAAAAATGCAATGCATCTTTTGTTACGTTACACGTAGTTACACAACAGTTTCTAGTGTCGCCGATACGCGAATTCGGTGTGAAACAATCGTGAGTATTGTTAATATAAAAAGTGAATCTGCGATAATAGTATGGGATTAGTAATGGTATACTAACGCATTGCGACCAGATTTCTTGTTGCACGTAGCTGACTCAACGTTTCAGAGTTTTTTTCAGGTATAATTTATGGAATTGACAGTGCTAAGTGTCAATTAGCTGTTTGTAAATGTAGGTGGAGGAATGAAAGACGACATGTCATAGATCTTGAGCGTGAGATAATGCAATGTCGAGGAAACTTGAAGTAGGTTGCACTTACAACAGCTGTGTCTTTACAGCATGATAGACGATCGCCTCTTATGTATTCTATGAAAAAAAATGAAAGCAAGTTGGATGCAGAATGTATTCTACAGATCATCTACAATTCAATTAATCGGTGGAATAATTATTATTTAATATATTACGATAAGGTTGTAAGGAAGTGAAGAACATCGAGCGAGCTTTGGAAAAACCATGTATTATAGAATAATAATAGATTACATTGTTCGTGGTAATAATATAATAAACCAGAATATACCTGACGATAATAATAATAAGAATCTAAAATAACACGAATACTGAATACATATTATTAACAATAATGAGAGGAGGGACTTTGGGGGATTTGTGTTGGCAAAAAGGAAGGGGCCAAGCCGCTCAGAACTGCGCTTCAAATAAAGCCAAAAAGAAAAGAGTGAGACAGAGAAAAGGGGAGAGATGAGGATAGTGATTTGATAAAATCAATGATCTCTGGATCGCTAACGTAACATCTTCGACGTGTATAATCGCAAGTTGAGCATTTAAAAAAGAATTGACTAAATAGCCCGATGCAAAAGATTTCAGGCACCTACAGATTCACTTCTTCTCGAAATATACACGCATGCTTCTACTGTACGCAAAAAATATCCTCTTTCGAATCAATGAAATAAGAAAGAAAAGGAGGGGAAAAAATGAGAAAAAAAAAACAAAAAATACGATAAGAAATGACGGTTGGTTGCGATTTTAAGACTTACTGCTAAAGTAATATTGGTAAATTGCCGGCGAGCAATTTACGGATCGTTTAAAAAAAGCAACGCGTTCAAAGCGCTGATTTCATATAAAATGTAATATCTTTCCTTTTCTTTATTTTTTGAAAAATAATAAAATAGAGAATTTTCTCACGTTCTCTCCGATTATCAAGCTTGAAATTCGTAATGCTAATTTTTTACTCGCTATACTATTTAAAAAGAAAAAAGAAAAAGAAAACAAAAAACAAGGGGGAAAGTCTATATGTGTATACATATACGTATAATAGGGAAACGCGGGAACGTTTCATTGTCAACACTATTTGTCAGCGTGCGATAACTTCTTTTTACAAGATAAATCATCGTGTCTTTCCTTTCCTTTTCTACACAAGCTGAAGAGCGAAGGAACAAGAGAAAACAAACAGAAAAAAGATCGAGTAAATTTTCCTTTCTTTCCACCCGAGAGCCAGCTCGTTTTGGGAATCCCTAAATTTCCAGACATCTGGAAGAAAAATGATCGATCGCACCCCTGGTCTTGCGGATTGGTCCTTTCCCACCGGCGCCACGTATAATAACTAATTATTCACGAGCTGAGATCTTAGTCTTACTAAACGAAAGCACCTCGAATATGCTAAATAAAGGAGAAAGAAAAAGGAGGAGAAAAAAATGCGAGTAGCGTCTAAAAATTAAAAAAAAAAAAAAATTGGGGGAACGACTCAGAAACAGGGGAGGGTCGGGGCTGGGTGAGGGGTCGGTTGAAATTGAGATTAATTGGCTCAGTTACATGGGACAGATCACGCTGACATTTGCAATTGTTCGCTTCCTTTTTTTTTTAAACGTTTTTGATTACTGTAAACGATTCATGGGGTGATATATTGATGTTTTAAAATATCAAAGCATGCAATTCGCGTCGCAAAAACGCACAGCACGACACTGGTCTAATAACGCTGAATAAATTGATAGGACGATGTCGTTTCGCGGGTGGCAGCGATGCTTCTTATTTGTTTAGAATTGCAAAACGACACGTCGAATTTGTTACAGAGGCCCCGCGGTATAATTCGATATAACTAATGCACCGAAGTGACTCGAGTAATATTGTAAACGAAGCCATGATTTAATTGACCATTCGAGCTCTATTAGTACTCTAGACCAATAACGAAAATCAACTGTTTTCTATTTTTTCCTGTCTTCGTTTCCTGTTCGTAAACCATCAAAAGCCTCTTAGACAAGCTGAAACAACACGCACGATTTCAACGAGAAAAAGTTGGCCAATCAATTAACTGTTTTTGTACAACGTTCCTGCAGATATTACTTATTATATAATCCGTGAAGATTTGGCAGCCCTGTGTTCGCAGCTAACAGACTATGGCATATATTAGAACGCAGTGACAGAATCAACGAGTGTACCGAGTGGGCAGACGTTCATCCATTGTTCTCGTTAGTCTTAAACCGCGTACTTGAGCTCCTCTTCTACGCGTGAGATCTTACTCGAGATATGAAAAATAAAGGAAGCGTAAAAGTCCTCGTAAGGAAGTACTGGCGCGTAGACGAGGAACTAAATACGATTCTTAAAAGCTACGCTGAACCTGTAGTCATAGAGGAAAGAAAAGTATAAAGAGACATTTACAATATTTTCTGAGGAAAATCTGTGCAAGATCAACGTGTCAGTGTGTTGACAATTTCAGCCTTGTTACAATAAATAAAAACAAGGCGACTGCGTGAGAAGGCTGTCAGATCAAGTTGGCAGGACTGATAGAATCAGTACGATTATTGGTAGAATTGATCTTGCACAAAATATCCTCCAGAAAGAAAAAAAAAATAGGTCAAAACGAGGAAATGCTTCTTCTATATCTTTCTTTCCTCTAAGTCTGTAGTACATTCTATGATCCACGATATACCGAACGTGTATCGTTACGTGCCACCCGGTATATAATCCTAAAGGTAATTCCTCTCTAATCGCTTTGTAGGAAGGTAAGTATGCGATGACCAACCGTTGCTCCATCATGAAACTGTCTTCACAGGCTATCCTACGGGAACGACTCCATATTTTGCGTTAATTTACGTACATAACTAATTAGTTTTCCTTTTGTCAGCAACGGTAGATTCGAAACTATACCATTCCAGACGTGCGTCTAGTCAAATCCAAAAGCGAGAGTCGCAATTTGCTTTCATACAGTTGGTATATGAACGTTGATAGAGTTCTAGGTTCTCGCTTGAACAATGTATCACTATTTCATAGGCAATATCAGTTTCTTTTTCACTCGAAGATCATTGACACAGATTTACTGGAAGCAAGATTGACGGACCTCCGCGAGTAAATTGTGTGATATTTTCTCTGGTCGCATGAGCTCGTAATTGCGCGCACTGAACACTTCCTGACTTGCTCAATGGTCGTTAATTACACTGATAAGTCCGGCTGAGCTAACTTCTATTAAGGTCTCCGATTTTATATTACTTATCCGTGAACACCGAGAAAAAATAGATACCATTATTTCCTATTAGCGTTCAAATTATTGGGCTTGGTATTCGAGTAACCCTTACGATCCGTCTTGTGAAAATTATGCGAAGGAAGACGAATGGATTCGTCGAAAAATAAACTGCAATCAGCAAAAGCGCGTCTTGATATTTTGGTATGATTGTTCTCAGGTGTATTGTGTAGTTTCGAGTCCCCCTCTTAGTGTCTGCTTCATTCTGACTTCCTTTATTGATTAATGTTCTATCTATTTACATTGGATTCATTGCTCCATAGCTGTGAGCTGGAAGTTTCTACCAGCTGCGAGCTAGTCTATCACGAGAGAACGGGACTAACTTCTGTCGCCTCTTTGCAGTCTTGAATAGATATCTGAGCTAGCTCATTCACTACCTCTTCCTGAGTAGTTGACTCCGTCTTCTTCAATATCGTATATCCCTGCTGCGTTTCTTCATTCTCGCCGTTCGCTTTATTCTTTTGTCCATTTGTTTTTCGTTTACCTGATGTTTCCTCACCAGACATACCCGGATGAATCTTGAAAACACTTTTGATAATACTGACTGTCGTCTGAGAACGTTTCGGGCTATCGTTCTTTTGATCGGATACAAATCTAATACGAATCGTTCTGTTGTTCTCCGTACTTTCTTTGTGCTTGTTTCCTTTCATAACAATAGCCTTCGACTTCGGGTATTTTTGTTCAGATGAGTTCTGACCGTTCGGAATATCCGTGTTTTTCAACTCCTGCGGCTTTTCCTCCGAAGGGGTCACGTTTTCAACGGAATTCTGTGGATCTCGTCCGGTCGTTGTCGATGCAGAATCTAGAGTATGAGTATCATTTAATTTTCTAGATGATTCATGCATATCGCCGTCAGAGTCGTTTTTCTTAACTTCCTCATCCAAGTCCGTCACTTGTAGATTCTTCGTTTCCTCAACGGAAGATTTCTCAACAGCTATTTTACTATTATCTGTAAGTAAATGGTTATTCGTCTCTTGCCGATCGTTCAACGGCAATTCTCTTTGCAAGACTTTGACAGGACTCTTCGGTTTTGTGCCATTGTCGGAAGCGTCTTTATTCTGACAGTTTGTACAAGAAGACTGTTTGGAATGAGTAGGCGAGTTCACTTGTCTTTTACTTGCATTGTTCTTCTGTGCAACACCCATGTGTGGTCTACCTAATCTGAGAACGTTTATTAACGAAGTAGTTTGCAAGTTATAAGGTGTCGTCGGTTCATAATGAGGGACCGGTTGCACGTGACTTATATGTATCGGTTGTTGTTGCGGCTGCATTCTGCGCATATCAACATGCATTGTATTATCCATTCGTGGCTGATAAGTTATAAACGGTTGAAAAGGTGCTGTTAAATTCACGTTTGTAGTTGCGCCGTAATTAAGATTCGTGCTAGGATGTACGTTCGAATTTACATATTGAGGTACCATTTGCTTAGGTAACTGTTGAAATTGATATTGTGGCGCTGGATATGCAGGGCAGTTTTGTTGAGGCATATTCTGTACTATATTGTCTCTACCACGTTCTCTGTAATTATAGCGATCTTGTGCGATTCGAGGAACGTTCCCATGATATTGTTGTGGCACCATTTGCCCAGATTGGTACATCTGGTCGTTTTGGGGAATCGCTGGATTCTGAGATTGATGACCGTAGCTGTCATAATGTGTACCTTCATTACTTATTGCCCTACCATATGCTACACTTGAATGATACTGTGGAGGTTGAGAAGTATAGTCTTGCTGATGATCTTGATACTGAGGATACTGGGGGACAGGTGGTTGTGCATCTATCCAAGTTTCCTGTTGCGGAGGAGGTTGCTCTAAATCTCTTCTAGCTTGTACTGCGTTCCAGACTTCTTTTAATTCACCAGTAATATCTCGATCTTTCAGTATTGTGTACTGTCGCATAAAAATCACTCCTGTATTCACTGTTTCTACAAAGTCTAATAAAAGTTCTATTAAACTGGAACGCTTCTGTGAAAAAACAAAATTATATAAGAAGGTAATCTACGAGAAAACTTGTAAATATTATAATTTTATGCTAGAAGTACCTTTGGATCCTGAGCATTTTTGCCATTGATTCTAAGAACTTCCGGATTAGCCATTACTGCAAATACAACAGCTTCTGTTTTTGTACGTGGTGGCCGTACCCTCATTCCTCCCCAAAGTGGTACTGGTTGAGATGGCTTTAGTGGCATGCCAATTTTCTCCCAAGATAAAACATTTACATAGCACGGAACTGCAGTACCCTAAAATATGAAAACATTTCGCTTTTAATATTTATAGCAAATGGAATCAAAATTTCAAAGAGTAACAACTAAGAGACTAATAAATTATTTACATGTTTCAGTAGTGAGAAGCATATAACTTTTTTATAAATACAAGACTTCTATATATGTTACGTATAATTTGTACAATAAGAATGTACCTGTATAAAGTCTTGTATACACATATGAGGCTGAGGAGGGTTTTTGAAGAGACGAGCGCCATTGCGCTTCATTCTCGTTGCGCCACCTTCTGTCATCTTGTAACTGAAAATAAATTTTAATTCAGCTTTTGCACCCTCTATTTGCAACACAACTTGAGGCTACATAACACACATACTTTTCATATACAACTTATACTTAGACCACTATGAAATTTGTACAAAAGTAACATTGAATATCAATGGTATTATATCACTACTGCCATTTAAAAATGATATAACTATTTACATTGACTTCGTCTTATCTTTATAAACAATACATCCTACCTTTAAAAAAACGTTGAGCAACGCGTACACAGGATTGATTAAAACGACCAACGAAATTATCGTTTACTGAATATCAGCAATTGTGTCGCGTAAGCATTACGATACGGTTGTAAATAGGAGCAGTAGAAGGGGCGGCTGAAAATTCTTAGCAACAAATGTGGCGGAGCAAATGCGTCAAATTGCATGCTGGCACGCTTTTAACGTACTGGTGCGTTTACGAGGTGAAAAACAGGGATAATCTTGAATCGAAACGCACTGTGCGTCGTTTTAGCGAGAACAGCTGAGTAGAGAAATAGAACAACTTTTACGATATCGCCGACGCATTAGAGCCATCTCGCAGCTCCACTATCGTAGATTGTCAATATAACCTCAAAAATTGTTCGAGTTCATACGCCAAATATAGTGGCAAATGTGAACGAAGGGATCGTTCATACGACGCAATACGTTACCCAGACGACATACAATCCTCTGTTACGTAAACTCACCCCGCGGTGTTGTTTCACGCGTAAAAACACTCAAACAAACAGAGACACGACACGATACATTATCGGGCAGCTTCGGTGGAAAAGATCCATCGCTCCTTTTGTTTATTATTTTTCCGGAGTCTGCGCGATTAAATTGACCACAGGCGCTACCCTGCCTTTCGTGTACAAATTGCTAACTAAAATATTTCAAGATGGCCGAAACCGGAAACGCGTCTCGTGCATTGGTGTGAAGTGGGTTGGAAATCCCTAGATTTCATTTTAAAAATATTCGAAGTTTTTTATTAATATAGAATATAATTTAAATATTTCAGTATTTTAATAGTTAACTCTGTATGACAGAATATATTACAAATTATTTTTCCATGAGAAAGTTGCAGCGTTAATTTTGCATTTATATTTGAGCTCTCTCCCGCCATTATCGCCACCATATTGTATGTTTGAATTGCGCGCGACATCATTCCGTTCGTGGATTCCTTGGAGATCAGACGTGCATACCTCTCGTTGTGTAAAACGTGTTTAATCCTGTTTCTGGCGATTCCCGATCATTTATAAAGGTACGTGGTCTCTATTTTATCATTCTGTAACACACTTAACAGAAAGTTTATCATAATTTCAATAGTATTAGTAATTAATAGTTGCTTGGAAAATTTGAACCCCTCATTCTTTAACTGTACAAGTATTCAGAACTTTTGTTGAATATAATTTTGTTTTCTAGCATATAAATTAATAGACATATGATTCGATATGCAGTAATGCACAAGCTAAGTTAATTTTTATATTCTAATTTTTGCAGTCGGTGTTGGCGATGACTTAATTTCCTTGCTTTGAGAATTTCTGGCGATCATTGCTGTTGCGCATAAGGGATGGCGCAGTCCTGCTTTGAGCGTCTCTTTCAATTCTTGAAGTTGCGCGCGCAGTCTACCTCGAATGAAATGACGCCGGACTGAAGAGCTCATCGCAAAAGTAAGTTTTATACTATTTTCTTTAGTATTATTGCGCAATTTGTTGGACTTTTGTCAATTTTAAAAATGTATAAGATATGTACGCGTCGTTATGCAGAAAAATGATAGCAGCATGTTTCAATATACTTTAAAATTGCATAAAAAATTGGGGCTTAGTTTTCAAACATTGCGAACGTGATATTGCGCATGCACAATTGACAACAGATGTCACTGCAACTAGCTTTGAATTTCTAGGTCGATAAGATAGTCACACTTTATCAATTACAAAAAATTCTTAAAATTAAGTTTCTAAAAATGAATAATAAAAATTCTTGCTGAAATTAGCCGTAAATTTTAAATCAGTCCAAGTTCCAAGTATTCGTGAAAATATTTAGTTTCAATTCCTACCACTAGTAGCGCTGCAATCTTATTTCTGACTCTATCGGTAACGTTGGCTGTGACAGAGAAATGGTTCAAGGAATCAATTCCTTCGTAAGGCAAATGATTTAATTCCATAGCAGGTGTATAATATATTTCGTCCGTAGTTGTTCCATGATTATAAATTGTCAATCCACGGTCTGATACATTCACTCCACAGTCTCTCACAACCGAAACAAAATTTCCACGAAAGCTTCATTCTCTAGTATCAAATAACACCACTAATTTCAGAATAATTGTCTTTATTATACAGTCGATGCTTCACTCTCATTTCTATCACAGCAAAAATCTATTTTCAATCATACAAGCAATTACCTGTCGTTCAATCATCATACTCTGTTCGAAGTTATTACCCCAATAACTACGAGAAAAGAGAAGGGCCTTTTATGCATTTTTCACTCTCTTTCGAATAACATTATCTCATCCAGCACAGAATCCCGCCAATGTGGTCGACCCGTCGCGTTTCATAATCGCAATTCACAAGTGTTCGCCTCCCCCTGCCATTACGTCGAATTAGTCCGAGCAATTAGCGAGACGACAATTAAGGTAGTCGTTTACGAATAAGTTATCGTTGGTTTATTCGCCTGGGACGATCATTCTTGAACGTTAGTGGCGCCACTTGCGCGTATTTCCATCCCCGTCGTAACGTGGCCTATCGGAAGAGTATCGATCGGGCCCAGCGTCGGGCCCACCGTATCATTATGACGCCTCGCAGGCAACTATCGATCCCGATCGATGATATTAATAGTCGCTAACTACAGTCTTCCACGCCGCTCGCGTTCTACAGCGTCTTCCACACTCGCTGCTAATTTTTTCTCTCTCTCGCTGGGCATCACGGGGCTTAGGGGAATCGTTGTTCGCGTTTCTCGCTGTTCGATAATCGTGCCATAAATAAATTTCGCCGTGGATGAGAGACGGAAGAGGAAGGGGAAGGGTGGAAAACTCAACGAGCTTCTGTAATAAATTACGAACCTCGTGGGACGCGAATGACTGGCAATTACAATACAAATGAACGAGACTTAAACTGGTTCTCGGTCGCGACACGCTTCTGGCGGTCGAGTAGATTCGTTGGGACTTACGAGCGGGGCATTTTGGGACTTAAGTGCTTGTAATTGCGAAGGAGAACTTTGATTAATTGAGCTGAGGGGAATTTCTAAATTACAGTGTCCATTTGATGCCCAATTCTTGAAACTTGAAGTACTTGTGTTGATTATGACGCAATGGAAGTGATTTGGGCCTCACAAAGTATCTATAGAATATATAACCTGTTGATTCTTCATCATTTATTTTAAATACGACTCAGAATTCGATCGTATTCGCGGTTTAACGTGGTCCCAAGAAAAAATAAGCAAACCGTTCACTTCTTCAACGTGGCGATTACAGTCGTAGCGCGAGGTGGAAGCGTTAACAGGCGGAAGAAGCGATACGCGAGGTCGCGATTCGACGGAACGATTCCAGGGCCCCGTAAGGAGTCTGTAATACGAAATAATGGGTATCCACCCACTCGATGAAAATTACACGAGACGTGGCCCTCGGATCCAACCGACGAACCCTCTTACTACGGCCACCTGAGGGCCACGTACAACACTCTCGTTGGAAATAAAAGGGGGCCCGATCGCGGCGCGCGCAGTCAACCGCTCGCCGGGCCCGTACTGGGGGATAATTGTTTAGTAGGCGCGAACGCCGTAATTAAAACCGTGAGATGATGTAGATTCGTGATACCGAGGCGGCTGTCTATCGTTCAAGATGACGCTTTGCTTCCACAGGTGTTGGTCTTCGTGTCTGTTATAAGGAGGAGAAGATGAAATATGTTGGAATATTTGAATATCAATTGATTAAAAATTAGTGTATAAAAAGTGAAGGACAATCAATTGAATTCTTATTAAATTTGACTGATTAATTGTTTAGGTATTAAGTATTATATAGCTACAAATCTAGACTTTGTATTTCAAATTTCCCTCTCATTAAAAAACTGCCTACAGTACATTAAATTATGAGCAATAACAAACACGAAGACTCGTAAAGCAGGCTCGTGGTGGAATCAAGGGTACTCTAAAAAAATTCGAGGGAGATGAAACCCCCAGTCTGACCAGGTGCATCGTGCTCGCGCCCCCGCTGGCTTGTCCGCTCGTTGAAATGAACCGTGCTGGCTCTTTATGAAAATTAATTGACATATCGATCGGTGGCGATGCGTGCGCGCAGGCTTCGTTTCGGCTGCCAGTAAGGGCAGACGCTAGACGGGGAGAGGAAAAATCGAAAATGAGAAGCGGGTGTCGCAAAAATGGAGCATAGATTGCAACATAACCAGCCAACAGGGATGTAACGTGACCTTTAATCGTCGTATGAAATCAGCGGGAACGAGCGTCGATGGCGAGCACGAGTGTTATGTTTTCGCGACACGAAGGCTGGTAGAAGTTGATCGTTGTAATAATCGAGACAGTCGTAATTAATTCACACCTACGGGACGATGGGAATTAAATCTTGAATGCCATTGGTCGCAGAGGGTGAGCGCGATGGATGGAGATGTGATCGAGTTCAATAAATTTGAATAGGATTTATAACTAGAGTGAATTTTAATATGGGTTCAATGTTCGAGATTTTATTATGTTGAAATCTTGTAAACCCTTTTAGGTCTGACAGAAAGTCTTTCTTACCACTTATTAATAGTAAAATAGCCAAAATAAGTTCCATATAAAATTTGACGATTTTTGGTCTTTAAATTGAATGATCAATGTTGCTTATCCCTCTAGAAAAGAAATACCTATATTAACTCTTTAGCCTTTTGTGAAAAGGTTCAGTGCATGTTCATTGAATCTACTGATGTTTAGTTAATGAGGGATTATCTTAATACAATTTGACAATATAAGGATACGTATACCTCACAGCAATCCATCCAGTTAAATTCTGACTTACAATACGCTCACTCTCATCCCTAAAGACAGTGTATCGAGAAACAGACGGACGAATCATCGTGACCAACAAAAAGGCGTCCAGCGCAGGCATCCAGCGATCTCGTTCGCATTGTTTATCGCGTTTCGTGCCGCGAATGACAAACATGGCCTGGCACGCTCGTCCACGATTAGGAAGGACGGCCCGGATAATATAATAACCGAAAAAAATCCGGCGTAGATATAAAAATAAATAGTCGGAGGGGGAGAACGGAGAACCCGACGTGCCACACGCAGAGACCACGCGAGACGTGTTTATAGTAATGAGCCTTGTCGTTATTTGTCCAGCGAAAGGGATTTATCGAGATACCTCCTGAGATCTTGTTGCTCGATCTTCTTCTTCTTCTTCGTCGCCGTCGTCGTCGTCGTCTTCGTGGTCTTCTCTTCTTTCCCCTCCTCCGAAGGATGTCTCCTTATTTCCTTCTCGTCGTCTGCCTTCTTTCCTCTCCGCGGGCCTAGCGATGGTCATTCAATTCCTCTCGACCAGGCTTTTCAAGCGATTTAGTCATATGAAAGGTTCGAGCCGCGAGTATTATTCGAATTTGAAAAAATTCACGAAGAAAACACGAATGGCTCGCGAGGGTACTGAAATTTTTCAGTGGGTTGGAATGCAGTAGAAATACGTGGCTGTGTGGATTTTATTTAATCTGCAGCTATGAAAAGATATTTTTACGAGAAATACACAGTTGCAAGGTAGTTTTAAGTTTATTGGTGGTTTTACGCCGCTGCTTGAAAGGTTTTAACCAAACAATATTTTTTAGAGGTTTAGAGATATTGTTGGTAAAAGAATATTTAGGATTTGAGTGAAGGTAACTATTTTTGATGTACCCATATAGGGTGACTCAGGATTACAGGTCCATGAAGTAGTGTACAGTGTGGTAAGAAATATAAAAAACAAAATTTGGTGTTTTCTGAGCTGGTTAAATGAGAAATATTTCTTTCGCCACTCGATAGATCTATATTAAAAACGCTCTCTATAAGTGGACCTCAGCTATTCTTCCTATAACCCAGCTAACAATTTTCTATATTTATATGTTTTCTAATTTTTACTGTTCCAATCGTTGCCAGATTCTAAAATAGTATAACACACAGTGATAAGTTTCCAGAGGGGCAAGTCGTCTAACATTGTTGAATATTTGGAACTATATTCAATGTATCTTAAACCCATCGCTATCTTCGGGCTTGGTGGGCTCGTCCGGTTCTCTCGACGGACTAAACTTCGCCTGGTGATTATTAGTGGTGACGAATGCTGACAACGACACCTTGTTAACAAAGGTAAAGATCGCCAACGAGTTAAGATCGGGGAACCGCAAGTCTGTGTTCTTCTGGAGGGAGGTCTTTCTGCAGTTCCGCTTTTTCCTTGAACGCGAATCCTTCTTTTTGTTTAGCGACTACGAGTCGAATGGTTGCAGCGCCTTTAAATCTTTCTTAATTAGAGAAATCGTGTGACGTCGAGTTTTATGACGTAAGATTCTTTATCACTCGGTTTGGCTCGTGTCGAAACTTGTTTCTTCGAAGTCAAATTTCATGTTTATTATCTTATAGTCTGTGTTGTCGAGTTCTATCTGGAATGGGGGTTTTTATTTACTGGTTCGATATTAAAAGTGATTCATTGACTTATGAATAATTGATTGAATAATCAAATAATAGTGTCTGTGCCTTTTTAAGTATAGTATGTATTAAGCTACTCAAGTAGTGATTCTAAAATTTCCATTTCGCATAGGGAATTTTTAATTTCCCACTTTTTGCCTAGTTTCATGTTTATTATGTTATGAACCATCGATTTCTTCTTTTTATAAGAGTATTAAGATCCCGAAACGCCCCAATCGAAGACACAAAAATTTCTCATGCTGAAAACACAGATACCCACTCTCCCCGCGTCCTCATACTTCCCTCCCCAACCCTGGGTCCCCCAAAGCACAAATCATCGGAATCGTCACGCATTAAGAGCGTATTACAGTGATTGGAAAGTGATAACCGTAATAACCACGGTACAGAATACCCGTTGCACGGCTGGGCCGAGGAGGCGTCGACCGATCGGGGGAATCAGCTTTAAATCGCCGATAATTTCTTTCTCCATCCTCGTCGGTCGGCAGAGGGACGTGCCGTGAGCATCGAGTGCCAGGTACCGGGTGATCGGCTCGTAAAATTTTGTGACATCCAAATCATCGAAATCGGCAGCTCTCCGAGTCTCACCTTCGTTCACCACTAACGAATCATGACCTCTGTTGACACTCCCCCTCATTCGACTCGAAACAACTCCAGGAAGAAGAAACCATCGGGAACTGAAAGATAAAAAGAAGAGGATATAATCCAAGGAAGAAGCTTTAAAGACCGAAACGAGCCCATCATAACAAGATGGAACGCATCTCGAAACGACAGGCTACACTTTCGCGTGAACGCGATACAAATCACCAGAATTGTCGCACATTACGGGGCGTATTACAGTGATTCGTCCCGAGATAGCCTTAATAACGAGGCAACAAAGTACGTGTACACTGGGGGCGAAGGCGGATAGTGGGGGAGGAGGGAAGCAGGCGGCAAGAGGCGTCGATCGTGGAGAAAATCATCTTTAAACCGCCGATAATTTCTTCGTTCGTCCTTTCTCTAGCCCGAGGGGGCGGCTTGAGAGGGGGTTGGGGGCCGCGGGGGGTCCCAGGGTAGAGCGTGGCTGTGTAAAGTATATCGCAAGGCGCGAGGGTCACGAGGGGGCCCCCTCGTTCGGGGCCCACGGTGTGATCTTATTATACGCGCGAACCGATGATGACCGTGTTTAGGTGTTGGCTTGCCAGATTTAAGAATACACCGGGGCCCCGTCCGCGTCGACGATTATGGTAACGAGGCCTCTTTAGTCACGTTGACGTACACCTTATTCGCGCGTTCGCGTTCCACGCTCCTTGCAGCCTGTGCATGCCCGCGTATAGCACCGTCTTTTACCCACGACCAATCATGGCTGCACGTTGTATACCGGTTCCGAGTGGTTTATCCGTAGCCTCCTTATTGAAACTTTGTGGTTACCACGATGGCGGCTGGGAGACGAGGCGATTGTCAAAAAGCGTTAGACACGGGGCCGCGATCATGGGAGACGATTCTACTGTGCGTTGGGAGGCTTCTGGAGTTCGAGTTAGATGTTTTGGGGTGCTGGGGGACAGGGAGGTTCTGTGGTTGCCAGGGTGTCCAGTTTTCAGATTTTCTGGGAAGTTTATGCGGTTGAGGATGTCTTAGATGGCTGGTTTGGTGGAGATTCTGTTGTTAGAGGCAGACTAAGATTAGACTTTCTAGAATCTATATAGAAATCGTGGGTTTTCTGTACCTAATATACTTTTTTGAGATACCTGGACTCTCTTGAAACCTTGCTCTAAAAACATATGGATCCTCCATTTGTTTTAAAGAATTTTTTTCTCAAGTATTAGTTAAACCTTTAATATTTTTAAGAGCACTGCATTTAAAGACACGTAAGTCCTGAATTTCTTTAGGAAGGTCCTCAGTACAAGGATACTTGTATTTGTGAGGGTTCGAAGGATCCTTCAGTCAGAGTTTCGGTAGGGAACGAATATCGATTGTATAAAGGGTGTCGCGAGCGGTTCGAGCCAGTTATCGGAGAAGGTATCGTATGTCTGTGCACCAGGATAAATTAAAAAAATTGATTTGCACGGAAAGCTTGTTCCTCGGGTCGAACAAAGGGGCACGCTGGAGGCTTCGCGAAAACCTGGGGGGAGCTTCTGCAATTACCGTTGCAACCGGACCTACAGGTAGGAAAATATTCCAAATTAAATTATCTCTCGTTGTTGGGCGCTGTCAAAACGTTATACACGCGTCGATAGAGAAAGAAGAGGTTTCACCAGAAAAATCTATTTCACAATTATAACCAACAAGTGTTTTCATCAATTGGCAATACTTTCCAAACTATCAAAATTGAACGTACCATCTATTAACTATATAAAATTCTTAAATTTCTGTACATTGAAATACTCAAATATTGTGGTACTGCGAAAGATAGAAATTGTGAATCTCAGTGACCCCTCCATTAAGCTTGTCCCTTGCCATTGCTACTATAGCTGACGGTATCGTGAGATTTCTCACGAATTGTCGAGGCACCACTTGCCAGGGGGGTTGGCGTCGGCCAGGGTGGAGGAGGCGTTCGACGATGTTGCAGGTACGCGCAGACGCGTTAATGGCCGCGAGAAAGGCCAGGCTTCGATGTCATTTCTTGTTTGCGATGTGTTGTTGCCGGTGCGAGATATATCGGGCCTAATGACAGGCCACGTCGCGCCGACGTTCGCGAGCCTCACACCCCTAGCTGGCTTCTCTCTATTTCGAATAAAGAGTATCCTTCCTTCTTCATATTTTGCCGCGAGCTTCTCCGTGAATTTTCATTATTTTTCACTGACAACACTTTTATGCACGATAGTGCCGAGACAGACGCAGGTTGATCCTGCTTTGAGGTAATCGAGACGATAGGTACTTAATTGGTTGAGTAGTACTCCACTTAAGTAGAAAGAGCCCCGTGGATGTAATAATTTTTGGTTTATTACCTATTTAATTATAATTAATAATAAGCATCCTGTCGAGAAATTGATCAAAAGTTATGACCAACGTATTGTGATGGTGTCTCGGAACTGGTTCTAATCATAAACCTCGAAACAAGTTCATAAACAGATTTAATTTATAAACTAGTTCTAAAACCCTGCGATGTTAGGATAGCTGACTTAATTATTTAAAAACTTAAGTGGTTCTTCCATCATTTAAATCAAGATAATTAAATCATTCCGCGGTTCTTCAGCTACCACAATATTTCCGTGACGATAAGGCAAAACTATATGACACGGATATGTATTATTAAATGTTCACTTTATACCTTAATTCAAGATTATGAGATAGAATTTATATCTTGTGATTTACGTTCTCTTGCCCTATAACCACAGATTGAACCCTTTAAAGTAACCTGAATTTTGGCTCATACAAACGCTCCAATTAAAAATAATTAAAATATGAAAAAAGGGAACTTCTGTTACCATCGAGTGTCTATGTTTCCTGACAAGGAGAATATCTCATTGACAAAATCGTTATTTTTGCTGGAGCAGAGAGCTCGGAGTGCTCGGAAAGATCGTATATCGCGTTCGGGCGAGCAGAGGTGGTGGTTGCGGCGGGTTTCCTCGTGCGAGCAACAAACCACGAACGCCGTGTCTTGCCATTTTCCAAGGTGGCTGCTTTATTATTGGCACGGAGCCTTAAATCTCGTAGGCGCTCGTAGGCCGTGCTCGTCGATGCCTCCTTCCTTGGCAGTCGAGTTGTTGCCGGCTATAATACATTATGCCTACCTAAGGCTGTTAGTGGCCACCTCGTGCTGGCGCGTTAAGTTATTAGAGAATCAATTACTCCTTGCTATTGTTTATGACGGCCCAAGGGTCTGACGTGCCCTCCCATGTCCCTCCTCCCCCGTCGAGCACTTCTCTGTCTCTCTTGTTTTTTCTGCCATCCCTTCGTCCTCGTTTCGTTCCCCGTGCCTCCCTTTCTCTGTGGCCGTTCATCGTACTGTCGGCGCTCTTCCGACCGTCTAAAGAGGCCTCGTTTGCTAGCACCGCTCACCGTTCCAGAGTTAACATCGATCCCCTAACGAACGATCGTCGATCACGGCTCCGTGACGATCCAGGAACATCCTACGAGGGAAAGGGATCCAGTCGCCTTTGCTTCCGCGAATCTTGAGGACTGGACCTGTGGGAGTACGTAGAGTCACTTGGCCTGGGCTCTGAAGATTGCTTAAATTCCTTGGCTCTGTGGAAGACAGTGCAAGCTTAGAAGGAGTTGGCGAGATTCAAAAATCTCGAGGGCAGAGTCAATGTGAGTTCCTAGAATCACCTGCTCTGGAGTCTTTAGTTTTGGTTAGCATAAAGTACCGTCATTAATCTATTAGTTCAGAAGAAAGTTAATCCTACAAGGATCGAGTTATCACACTTTTTGAAGAATCTCATAGACTGAGTGACCGTAGGTCCCTAGATTAACCTTCTCTACACTCCAAAGACCTCTCAACCATTCCAAACTACTATACATGACAATCTTCTACGTCAGCCGTAACATCCAACCTAAAGAGAATAGTCCAAAAGGAAATGAGGTCCTGATCAGTCTAACCTTCCTATCATCTCTGATCCTTAACTGTACCATATTATGAGTCAGCGAGCCGACCCAGGTCAAGACACCAAAGTTCTCCCGAGGTTCCCCGGCTCTCGGCGCTCCGAAATAGACCAGCGTCAGCGTAGCGCGGATTTATGGACAGCAGTGTCACCGAAAAGGATGGATCGGGAAAGCGTGATGGTGGACAGGGGAGCGGTGGAAACGGGTCGGCCGCGCTGGTTTGCCCGTTCGAGCGAGAAGACGAAGGCTGCGATGGGTGGTCGATCGTGCATGAATGTTTCATGGCTCCTAACTATCCACGAAACATGATCGATGGCCGGTTAGCACTCCACTCTGGTCGGCCCTTATGGCCGGGCCCGCGGCCTGTCTTCGTGCGTGCGTGTGATTACACAGGCTCGCGTTCGCCTGTACGTGTCCCTGTGGTGTGGTTGCGCGAGGCGTAGTTCATAAATACGCCGCCATTTGGCAGTAAATCTTGGTAGCCACCGAGAGACCGGCGGCCGAAGGTGGTCTCTCTCGTCCTCGTCGTTTCTCCGCGGCGTTCTTCGTTGTTAATTACCGTGTTTTAACACCTAGCCCCACACCAGTTTCGCCCGTGAGCTCCGCTTCTGCCGTCCTTCCCCCTCGGCTCCTTCTACGTTCCCCCCTGGGACCCAGGGCCGTCTTCTGCCGAGCTTCTAAGCGGTGCTTCGTAACCCTTATCAGCTTCCATGACGATTCGATCGACTACTGAGCGATATACCTGACACTCCTCTAGGGATGCTTCCTTGAATCGTTGTACAGTAGTTAGGGTTGGTATGTTGCGAGCGATTGTTGCCTCTAATGTTTGTTGAGGCACTGTGGTTTATGGTTATAGACTCTCGATTGTAACGAGGACCGTTTGAGAGAGCTTTCAAGGGACTTTGGTTTTGTCTTGGGGAAGGTAGAAGTAATATATGTGCTTCTGTAATATTTGTTAGGTTGAAGTCATTGTAAATTATGGTGAATATAGCGAAGGGGTCATTAAAAGGGAATACAGTGTTCCTTCATTGCCTGTGAGAAGTTGACGAGGAGGGATATATTTTAGAGATCAGTTCACTTTGGTTTCTCTGAAGGTCTGCGTGACAATGTATGCAAGTATCACTTCTTCAGTATGAATAACTTTTAATGATAACGAATTGGCAGCGAGCTTAGAAGTTAAAACCTAGGAAATATTAGATACTGTATTCTGATTGTATGCAATTATTGTGAACGAATAATGGAACTGTTATTACTTAATTGCAAGTAACAAGTGTTGCTACCTTACCAAGGTGGTTCCTATGTGTCTGGATTGTCGGTTAACAGGTAGAGAGAACAATCGATCAGCAGATCGATCACGGAATGCTCTGGCCGGCCCTGGGGCGACGAAATCACTCGTCCCAGAAGCGACCGCGCCCAATGGGAGCTCGAATTTCAGCATTTTTCGAAGCAGCCTGTTGGCCCTCCGTTAATTATACATTTGGCAGATATTACTGCTACCAGTTCCTCGTAAATCCCTTCCGCTGGGTCTATCTCCGTTCTGGATAACTTCGGCTAGACCCGTAGCAATCCTTTAACTCTTTCATGGTGAATAGAGACTCCATTTAGACCCACGGTGTGTTAGTTATTTTTTAAGCAAACTAGAATTAGTTACCGTGCCAATATTCACATCTGATATAAATGGTACCATTTCCCATTATTAATACATATAGGGAGTAGCTACCACAAATTGACAATCGTCATACATTTTTATGAAACAGTGATGTAACAATAAATATCTACTGTTGAAATATTATTGGTGAAAGATTATTCTAGAAGTTAATAAAAGTAGGTATATATTCAGACCAAGACACAACCAAAACAGTGATGATAGAGCTCTAGCCTGCTCACCAATCAAATTCCAAATAACCAAATAAACTATTCACCATAAAATCATTCATAAAAGCTATAGAGACAATCAGCCAGCATTAGGGTGACTACCGAACTACCCAAGCTACACAGTCTCACTTCATACCTTGCAGGAGAATACCTCCTGTTCTTCTGACTAAAATTTATATTCTCCCCAAGTGTTCTCCAGCCACGAAATAACCACGTTTCTAGAAAATTCGTGGCAAGAAGCTCTGATAGCGTTCCCGGCAGTCGGCATTTATCAAGGCACCATAGCCAGCGTCTCGTTAGCTGTATGCAACGTGTTCGCCACGGCGCAGAGGCCGACAGATAATAACCGTGCCTCCTGTATCTCTAATTGTCGAGGAGAGGTTAAACGCGGAGCGGTGGCGGCGGCTAGGAAAGGCCTCTTCGCGGTTCCTCTTCGCGGTTCCTCTTCGCGCCGACTCGCGAGATAACATCAGGGTTGTTGGCCACCACGGTTCGGCCTCGAACATCGGCCACGGGGGAACGGGCGGTTTCGGCCGGATGGTTACGAAGAAATATGGCGGACGGGAATTAATATGCGCCGGCTGGAATATGAATGGCGTTACGCAATTATCGGTTAACCCACAAATTGATATGGAATTATGGGTGCTGACGGGGAACGCGTCCCCCTGGCTCTTGTACCCGGTTCGAATTGGGTAGAGGGGTAGATGTGACGGTACTATTGTGACGAGATAGGTTACTTGAAATTATAATATAGGTACAGTTTGGGTAATATAGGATGTTGAAATTCTAGTCATTTGTAAATGACTTGCTGTGATTGATTAACTGAGTGATGAACGATGAATGATTGAGTCTTTGTTTCAGTGGTATTAATTGTTAAGGAAACTTCTAAAGAAAGCGTGAAATGTGTCTGATATGGGAATAATTCTACTGTCAACCGCAGGTCAGACACAGTAAAGTCAGTAGAATAAGTCCCAAGTCAGACACATTTCAAGCGAATTGCAAGCCTCTTTTGAACAACTAATAACTATGAACTTCTTCATTTTCGTCTGCCTTCTGCATATAGAATCATCCCTTAAAATTTCTGACATCCATTACCGAACCCCTTGTATATTCGTAAAGAAATGTATTTAAAAAATGTGATTTAATACTTCAAAGTAAAAGTACCTCCACTGAAAATAGTAGGTGTAATATTTTTAAAAGGGGTGTAATCTCCTCCCTATATCGTCCACCTTTGACTAGTATCTTCTCAGTGGAAGAAGTCTTTCAGTACCATCCCATTCGCCCAACACGTGGAAGAGTACCGAAACGGGACATCAGAAATCGACAATTACTCGACAATGGCGTTTAAATCAACGCGGTTGGTTTTGGAGTGTATCGATAGCGAGGGTGTCGTCGCAGCGCGCTGGCGCGCGAGAAAAAGGGCGTGACGTATGGTATCCCGGGGTCCTACGATACGAAAGCGCCTCTCCCCAAACGGCACCACCACCGCGGCTGCTTATATTATTACCGGCATACATATTTATGCGTGGAACACGCAAGACCCCGATGGTGGAGGTGGAGAGAGAGGCGAGCAGCGGAGGAGAAGGAGGAAGAGGATTGAACGAGGAGGATGTGGAGGAGGGAAAGAAGAAGAAGAGGGAACAGGGTGAGGAATGCGCGAGAGAGGACGCCTCACGTTGGCTCGGTTGAGTTAGTTATTACTGAATCAATTACCCGCTCGTATTTATAGAGTGTAGCGTGTTTCTTTTCTGTTTCTCTCGACGCTCGCCACTCATGGGCCCTTCCTTCTTCTCCTCCCCCAACCCCACCTCTTCGCCTGACGTTTTCTTCCCGCGCGAGTCTTCGACCGGATCGAGAAGAATCTCCTCTGGCGAAGATTGCGTCGAGATACCAGCGGAAATTCATGGTGTTCCGCGAAATATACGGTGACTGTCGCGATTTTTGCTCGGCTCGACGATTTCGAGGGAGCTCGCGCCTTGGGAGGTGCCCCGGTACCATCCTCTTTGGGGGATACTGGGTCACATGTGCTTTGTCAGAGGAACTCTTTGCTTACTTCCTCGGATCCTTATTAGGGTCAGGGGAGAAGGAAAAGGTGCAAGGAGAAAGGGTTTCAGCCTAATAGGTCTGTTCAAGATACAGACACATTTGCATATTTAGATTCCCAGAGTCAGTATGTATAAAGTCCACTTTTTTTTGTACGTGACTTAATATACTTTGGCTCTAGGGTCCAGGTATCCACCACTAAGGACTTAGTTAACCCACAAAGCATTCATGGAACATGAATGTAACCTATTAAGACCCAGAGTTACGTAAACGCAACGTAACAGTACCATAAAAGAATAGAATTCAATACTGTAAGCTTCCCAAATAGAAAATAGCGAATGAAGTGTTGCATTTACGTAACATTGATTCTTAATGGACCAACTACTTTTGCCTCAGATAATCCTCTACCTTCAACTTCTATCAAATTACCTCCATACAATGAGTCCTAAACTCTTCCATTGTTAAAACCCCAGAAAGTTCTATCTAGACTGCCTACAGTCTTAGAGTCCCCACCTTCATTCTACCGTAGAAAGTCCCATCAGCTCTATATCATCAATTCCCACACCACAGCTC